>NC_091822.1:182802908-183040408 GCF_038994185.2 Dermacentor albipictus
AACGTACGTGAAAATAAATATGCTATTTTTGCATCAACATATAAACCCTTGAATGAAGACATAAAAATACTATTTAATGACACTAAGATAGAGGAGATAGAGGTACAGAAATCTTTAGGTGTGTAGTTTCAGAAAGACATGTGTTGGAATATACATGTTGTAAAGGTAATGGCTGAACTAAGTAAATGCTGCGAGCTGCCTCTCTAAATTTGGTGAGTTGCTGTCATTGCGGTTAAAAAAAGGCGCTCTATTATGCGCCCTTTCATTCCAGATTATCATACTGCTGCTTAATGGGGAGTACCACTAGCAACCAGGATTTATGTAAAGTAACTGTATTAAAGAAACAGGTTCTGCAAAAATTTGAAAACTTTCATGGACGACCGCAGGGCTTACGTACTCATCAACTGTTTATGAGGCACGAAATGCTAAACGTACCTCAGGTATACACTGATAACTAATACGACATATAAAAATTTCAGTTGAATAGGCGTAGCAAATCAAAGACGCCAAGACATTTAGCACTCAAGGAATGCACAAATTTAGCCCCACTGCATATAAGTTCGATCGGCCAGGATTTTGATTGTCACTTGGCTAAATTTTGCGTTTTCAATTTACCACTTCTTCGAAACGGTTTAAGTGATTTACTTATATTCAATAGCTCGATTCATCTGCAGAACAGTCTTGCAGGAATAGCACTCTCGTCTCTGTTTTCTCGTCGGTTTGCAGATAATGCTGTTTGCGGCTATGGCACCGGCGGTACAATTCCACAACATGCAGTCGCCAATTGGTCCCGTCCTTCCCCTCATGGACGAGTTTGCGGTGAGTCGAACATCCAACACTCATGTTTCGGCCTCTCATCTTCGCGTGCAGGCTGCGAGTTTTTGATTTTGCACGGCGCCAGCCCACGGAAAGTTTTACTTCTAGACGCGTACATGCGGGTATAATGCGAAACGCAATTTTAAGTGGTATTCCAGCAACAGTCACTCCAGAAGTGAATGTTCAAACTTCAGTTGCTCATGCTGGCACAGTCAACAACCAATCGAAGAATGTTAAATTTCTCAAAAACGTTTTTCGATCTTCACGCTGAAGTTAGTACTTTCGATGATTTCCAATGCGAATGACGTGTTTCCTTTCAAGGCACAATAAAGAGCAATATTAACTTCTGCTGTATGACGTCAAGTTGTATTACTGTAAGCTGCAACATCGAAGTAATCCCTTTTATCATAAAAGGAGCTTTGGTAAGCCACAGAGCACGCAGGAACAGAAGTCTGGTGGAGGAGCTACGCTAAAAGGTCCCGCGCATATCTTTTTTATGTCATTAATTTTGACAGCGTACACTTCCGTCTAGCTACAAAATACTACAACATATTGCATTTTAAAGCAATCAAGGACTCGACCGACCACGAAGGTTTAGCAACTAATCTTGCGCCAGCACAAACAAAACAGTGGAAATACTTGACTCCGTGAAGTCCCGTCAAGATGCCGGACGCCTCGGTGGGGACATAGAAAGTTCGACCTTCACTTCCTCTGCTAGTGATCAACGCTTCTCCGCCAAATGAGTAATGATACAGTTTAAAAAGTTAAATGACATGTTTGTCTTACCTGATTTAGTGTCGCTGTTGGGTGTCTCTTTTACGTTCGTCCCGCGTGCACGTAAAAGCAAACACACAGAGACTAATTATTCGGGGCCGCCTTATTGCGCCCTCGCGTTCAAGTTTGACTGAGCAATGATTACACTGCAGTCGTGTCAATAACGACCCTATTCAGTTATAAGTGCATAAGGGACGTCGCAACGCATGTAAATAAATAAATAAATAAATAAATAAATAAATAAATAAATGTGTTAACACTCAATCGGACTGGTAGATACAAGGCTAGCTGTACTAATAGCCGCGACGTCAGTAGCCAATCCCACGTAGATATGTGTTCAAGTCAAGAGGCAAAAAAAAAAAAAACTGAGGAAAACAGGAATTATCCTCACACTGAGAACGTACAAATTGTTTGAGAAAATAACGTCAAGTAAATGCAGGCTGTAATGTAAGTCTTTACAAATTATTTTGCAAAACATTAAACAACAACAACAACAAATACAACAACCACAACAACATACTTCTGTGTCTAGTGCATGATGAAGGCGAAACAATGTGCAGTAAATAGACTCACTATATTTTGTCACTTTAATAACTCTTTAAGAATGTTTTGTCCAGTGACAGCAACAGCAACACACACGTGAACCCAAGCACAAACACAACGTAAAAGACGTATGTAGCACATGTTATTTTGCTCAGTTAAATATTTTTGAAATGCTTGATAGAAGTTTCAGGCAGCCCTTATTTGAATTTGCATGTCATTTCATACTTTGATCCGATGAAATTTAAGTAGTATTCTGCCATATACAATGTGACAATTAGGCAAATTGAAATTCACATTTGACACATGGCTTGTATTGCCACCTGGTAAACAGACTTGAAGGAAAATGAAAGTTCTTAGAAGGGGCGGGCGAATTTTCGAATACGAATAGTTAGTGTGTAGCATTCGGTTCGTGTTCTAAAGTCAACCATTCGATATTTTCGAATACTCGAAAACAATAGAAAATTTCGCCACAACCGATGGTTTAAGCCAGGTTGCTTTCCTTCTACTAAACAAGATATCGCAAATTGACAAAAGGGTGACAACGACAAAGGTTTTTGAAGCAATTCAGAAGCATAATGGGTATTGTTTACTTTCTTATCGGTTTCAGAGCGGAAGCTTACATAACAACCGATGATTGTTGCCTGTATTCTGTCATTTAGTGTTTTTGGCAGTCTAGTTATATAGAAGTTTCATATTTTAAGCTACAACTAGTGATGTCGTCAGCGCAGAGGACCCTTTTAAATGTGTCTACGGCACACGAATCCTTCAGCAGATTTTTGTTTTTGCACAACTTGCCATCTTATTTTTTTCCAACAAGCATTTCTTCAACGTTTTTGGAAAGATAGTCATGCAGCAGCCATTCTTTCTTGGACAGATTGTTTGCAACCAGGTTCAAACGTTGTTGAGACGCTTTTTGTGCAGTTCCTTTAATGACGATTGGTGACCTTGTGTTTAAAACGTACCATGTGTCACTGGCAGTTAGCTGTCCTTTTGTACTAGTCAGTGCAGGCGTTGTACCTAGTTGTACTAAAAAATCAAGATTCCTACTGCAAATATATGCATCCGCGTGGACGTATTCGATAATCGATGAGATATTCGATACCTACTATTCGTATTCAAGAAGGGCAATATTCGCCCAGCTCTAGTTCTCAGTAATCATTGTATTCACTTAAAGAAACGTTTTGATCGGCCGTTGTCGGTGCAGGCGCTACTTGAAGACCATCCCCATGGTTCGTCGGCCCACAAAGCTATGAAAGCATTTTTATCTTTCTTGAGGGCGACTGGCCTACGTGAGCGTCTTTGACTCGCTCAGGCCCTCCGCGTGCGTGCGCGAGCTCCCTGCGGCTTCCCTCCCCTTCCTGTTCCCTCCTTCCCGTCCCCCAGAGTAGGGTATCCAACCAGACGCATTTCTAGTTAACATCCCTGCCTTCTCGCTTTATTTCCCTCTCCCTCCTGTCTTATTGCGGAGTGATTCAAAATCAAAGTACGTGGAGCTCCTGAATCTAAAGAGCCCGAAATGACTTGAGAAAAGAAAAAGTGCTTTCTCCTTAAAGACAACTCACAACACAGAGTAAATGCACCGGTATAGTGCTGATGATTTGTGTGGCCGTTGAGGAATTTCAATCGACACATACTATTTCTTCCGATTCATCGTTTCGAACTTTGTTGTTCGCGTCATTAAAGCTGCATATCCTCAGTGTACGCCTCATCGCCCACGCAGGCTCTGGCGGCGCTGTTCGGCAGGTACGATTTCCTTTACCACGACCGAATGATCGACTTCATCGTGACAACGATGTGCCGCTACCGGGTTTCCCGGGCCATTTGTCCATGGGTCATTGATTTGATCAGCGGCCAGCAGACTCGACCAATCAATGCGGTGAGCAAATGTTGAAGAGACATAAAAAAGAAAACATTGTCTACTATGAGAATGCCGCATTGATTTGACATACTTTCACCAGAACTAACTGTATAAAAATTGAAAATACAAGAAGCTCCAGGTGCCACTCACAGTGGCGTAGCTAGGTCGTCTGGCACCCGGGGCCCATAGGTCTTCTGTGTCACCCCTCCCCCTCCCCCCCCCAGTGTAGCCGGCGGAAAGAGGGGTGTCTTCAGACGTATATGACACCGCCCCCCCCCCCCCACCGCTGGCCCCCTTGCACCCGGGGCCCACGGCCCCCCGGCCCCCCCTGTTGCTACGCCACTGGCCACTCATACAAATTTCATTTGTCCTGAACTTCCAGACCTTACAGTCGGAGCTAATTCCCTGCCTTAACCCAAAAGAGGCCGCTGTTCGTCATCGTTAAAGAATCCTATATTTATTATTGAAGAAAGATGGCTCCATAGTGAAAATAAATTCCTTTTAACATGGGAACTTTAGTAGTGAACTATATATGAACAACTTACTTTTCGTAAAACATACGAGAGAGATGCTGACTTTGATAAGAAGCTTAATATGTGAGCCTGGCTTTTGACTTAACGTACTCATACAAATGATTAGTGAGAAAGACGATGTTACACCATGTTTAAATAGTCATAAACGGCGCTTTCTGAATGGAGACTTGCAAATCAAACAGAACTGTACTACGTTAAGTAATATTTGTGTGAACAGATAACTGACGAGCATAGATGTTATCACTTTTCTCCATTGTTAGGCATGTTCTGCACCTTGAAGTGTAAATTACCAGACTTGCATGGCTATAACTATAGTTGGCTGGAATGGAATGGCAACAAAACATACTGACATGAACTAATATGCTAATTTCCGAAAGTTAACGTTGGCTTTTAGGTTTAGTTAGAACGCTACGCTGGAACAATTTTATGCTTACTTTTCAGACCCGGATGCCCGTTTTTCTAAAAGACACGCCTTCAGGGACATCTTTCAAGAATATGATCCACATATCTCAGGTGAGAACGGGAGATCCGAAGGTATACGTATGTAATATGCATTATCAACAAAATCAATAATTGACTAAAACCTCGGTGTTATAGTGAGTGTTCAGATGAGTAACAGCTAAGCAATACATCCTTCTCTTTTCAAGAGGTGGGCCAATATCAAATTTTTCGTATACGAATCAAATACGAATAGTAAGCATGTTATATTGAATCTATTATCGAATCGAATATTGAGTAGTTGAACGTAGACACATATATTTATTGCAGGTACATTGATTTCGACATAATTGGGTACCACGCTTTTACAGGCTGCTGAAAGAGGGACAGCCAATTATCATGGACATTAAGATAATTTAAACAAAAGTTCACTAATTGTCAATAGAAGTACTCTATGCATATCCTCTCAACATCTTTAGAGCTCGGTTACAAACAAGGTTTCCAAGAATAAATGGATGCTCTATGATTGGCTTTCGAAAAACTCTCAACAAATGACTGTTGAAAAAAAGATCAGAAGTTGCGGAAAAAGAAACTGAAAGCTGCTGAAGGAATTTGGCGTCAAATAGACACATGTAAAATGGCCCTTCTTAAGGAACCATCACTGATTTTAGCAAGAAAGTTAATAAAACTGCTGCATGACTAGAGTGCAAGAAACACTAAATTACTGGCTGCAAGCAAGAAACACAGGTCGTCATGTAGGTTTCCGCAACGGAACCAAAAACAAAGCTTGTATTACCCATTTTGTTTCTGCACTGCTTCAGAAACGCTTGTCGTTGTTTCAATTTTGATAAATTGCGATACTTTGCTTAGCTGATGAAGTACAGTAACGTAAGTTTAAAATTCACTTGTTGGGAAATATTTGTTCGGTTTCGATAATAGAAAATACCGAATTGTTCATTTTCGAATTCGAACAGGAATAGTTGGTGTGCAACATTAAAAAATTCGAGTATTCGGACATTCCTACTTTATTTTTTTTTCTTGTTGGCAGCTACTCGCAACTTCCCTTTCGTCGCTGAATTCAAAGAACAATCAAGGAAGAAAACAATCATGGTGTTGGCAATGTACCTGCTGACCAGGAATGAAGCATTTATTATGCTAGGGTTAAGAACGCGGTGAATCTCAGGCAGAAAAAGAAAAAAAAGTTGGCTGAAATTTTGTTTCGACACTGCTTTGAGCATTACGTATGCTTAAGGGGAGAGTAATGGGAGAAAATAAAAAAAAGGGACAGCGCTTTTCACGGTGTTGAATTGTGACTCTCCCTTGTTCAACACATTTTTGGCCACATGAGGAATATCCTCCCCAGTGCCCATGTCTCTGGTGCTCTTTGACCATATCTGGCCTATGCACTAATTAAATCCATCAATCATAAATCATCAACGTTTGAAATGCGTTTGATCCTGATTTTAGGTCTATGAGACGGGGCGTTTTGGAAAGTTCGACTACGGAGCGGACCGCAACATAGAAGTGTATGGAATGGTAAGAACTTGTTTTCATTGAAGTTTAATTTGTTATTGTGATCTGGTTCACATGGACTGCCACCATGGTGAGCCTCCGAAGCTATATGATGACCGACATTTGCGTAATATGGGAATATAACATAAATATTCATGTTGAGTTTCGACATTTCTGATAACAGCTCATCACCAGCAGTGATGATGATAAAGATGTCATGTGCACATTTTATTTGCAAAACTGTGAGCCCTAGCACGAGTCGCTATTTATGGATGATAATTTCTTATATATTAGAACAAAAGCATAACCTTACGCGGTGTTTTAATAGGGATTCAAACGTTGTGCCAAGTGCAACACTGGTCACCAGAAGTTTCTTCAACATGTTTTACTCTCCGTGAAAGATGTAAACCCGAAGCGCCCCCCCCCCTTCCCGGCATTCCCTTGTACGCTACCATATCACAGAGCTACTTCCATCCTTTAAGTGATGGTTCGACAATCCTACGCGCCTTCATGTTGAGACGACGTTTAAATTTGTCATGGTTGCCTGCCTGTGGTACCCTCTATGGTTATAGCTAGTGCTTTCCAAGCTATTGTTGCGTCATCGATAGAATAGCGATATCATCGGAGGCTTCACTCCTGCAAACAAAGGGCGAATTAGCGCAGCAGACGTCGCCAGTAACACAGTGTCACGCACGCTGTTGAATATAATTTTTTAAATTATAATTTCTGTCGGTGCAGAAAGTAACCTGCGTCCACTTGTTGGGCCTCAACGTCCGACAATGCACCATTGTTTCTCTCGATCCCCTCTATCTCCAGTATAGTCAACAAATCAATAAATCAACTTTAGAATGGTCTTTCCAGTCATACCGTGTCGAGAACTGACCTTCTTACATTTCTTCAAAAGTATAATAACATCCATCCGGTTGTAGGCATATTGCGCTTTAGCTTTTACCTCATTTCCTTGCATAAACTGATTCCTTTCCCTGCAATGCATCGGTGTTTAATATGCCTTATTGACTGTGTTAGTAAATGCGTTAGTATAACCTGAATAATGTACAATTAAAGGCTGATAATCCTTGCGCATTAGGTCTTTCTTTTATGACGATTGTTCTTTCATTCTGACGATTGCTCGTTCATTCAAAGTAGCACATTGTAATAACATTTACAATGTGCTACTTTGGAGCCTGTAGGATGCGAATGAATGAATGAATGAATGGGTCGAGCATATTTGTATAAGTCCAGTCACGTTAGGTATTCAGAGACAGAAAAAGAAAAGCCATTGAAAGCAATTCAAGGCTGTCGCTTTACTGCGATACTACAGGCGACGCCCCCGGAGTACGACTTGGGACGCGCATCGGCGCCTGTGGCCCTGTTTTGGACTCAAGGGGACGCCTTGGTTTCGGCCGCTCACATGGGCACCCTGCGCGAGAAGCTGCCCAACCTGGTGCTCGACTTCCGGGTGGCGGACGATCGCTTCAGCCACCAGGAGTTCGCCATCGGCGTCACCGCCAGGGAAGCCGTGTACGACGACTTGGTGGACGTCATGAAGCGTTTCTCCGGACAGTCTTAGGAACTGGCATTCAGACGGCACAACGAGAAGACCGGGAAGAGCGGATTCGCTCTGACTATTGTTGTTACTCGAGGTTACTTACGTTTTCATCAGTGGCCTTAGATCGCAATTGCTGTGATATAGGGACTATAGCCCGAACAAGACTACGGAAAGAAAGGTGAAACAGGACTGCGCATTTGTTTGAGCATACGGTGGCGTCTTTGCATGTTTTTTCTGAATAAAGCTTGTCAGTTGACGTCTAGCGCTCTGTCCCGTCCCACATCTTCCCTTGGTGTTGTTCGAGCTAGTAAAAGCAAATATACCAACCACAACAAGCCCGACTTTCTGCATTAATTAGATCGCAAGCCCGTCACTTTACGGGGCGCACTAAGAGAATACCAAGTTTATCTTTAATGTTAAATTATTACCCTCCTGCAATACATTTAATGCAACATTTATTGCGAGAGTAGGCTTCGAAAGCTAGAAAACGCGCCAATATGAAAGACGGATGCCGACGTTCACTTCAAGTTCCCAATCTACGACTTCGTAGATTCTGACAGCCTGGGTAATTTTTACCGGTAAAAGGGAGCTACATTTGGTTCTAACAGAACCAACTACTGAACTTGCCAAGTTTGAGGAAACTTTTACTGCGGCACAACAGCCCAAATACTAGCTATACGCTTTGACCAACGCGACGTTGCACTGACCTACCGGTGAGAAATTGAAAGAAAATGGGAGTTCGGCTTACATTTTCTCCTACAGTGGTCAAACGCTTACCGCAAGATTGAGGAAAACATAGTTTGCAAAGACCACTTATCAGTAAAAACTCATTTATTGTTTCTCTTTAGTGGTCGCTTTGAAGGAGTTATTGGGCTCGTGGCCAACAAGCGCCACGCAAAATTGAGCCCAAATTGCTGTTAAAAAGAATTTTTAGAGCGCATGCAGTGGGGATTCTTGGGTGGTATTAGCGCATGCGACACGTACCACTACATTTATCTCCTACGAAAAAAAGAATATCTAGATAAACAGATGTGTTGTTATTAGTGTTTTTAATACTGTTAAAAGACTAGTGTACTGTGTTTTGCGTGTTATGAACTAGTGTTGCAACAGAGTGCACCAATGATTTGTTGACAGTGTTTGTTTTATTGTTACTCTTTAATGATCTTGTTGTCATTATGAATGACTCGTTATAGAGTCATTATGTGGACTTTAGCTGCAAAGACACCACTGCCAAAGTCTTCCAGTTTATCAGGCTATCTAAACAAGAAGATGGGAAGGCGTACGTTTAGCCTAAATTGAAAGTGCAAGTGAACTTTCATTAGAATCAGGGACACAGGCAAGGGGAACGTTCCAGGAAAACTCAAGCTCAAGCTTCACTTGCGGACGTGGCACTTACGATGTCCCGGTATGACTTCACATGTTTCGCAATCTTTTCATAGATGCGGACAATTTGGGGCACACGAAAAGTCTGCAGAAGTTCCGATATTGAGCCCTGCTTTGTTTCGAAAAAAAGAACTGATTCTTTATCCGGTAAACATAAATTAGCACAAACATCTGGCATTGGCCCAGTCTTTAACGCCGCCAGAGAGGTGCTTCTGGCATTTCAAACTTGGTTTTTCCCGCTGGTTTCTACTTCACATTTGGCATACTGAAAAGTTAGCTCTCAGCAGACGTCGCCTCTTTGCTATTTGATAAGTGCAATATGTTAGACTAGATCGGCTTATGATGTTCTGCTTGAACGTTTAACAGACAGCACAAGAAGCAGGCGTCTGATTGTTAGTGTTCGTTATAAAATATAGAGAAAACGTACCAGTGTTAACCAGCAGCTGCATACGTATAGATGAAAAACGCAACGATTATAAATTTGTGTTGCACTGAGCTAAAGAACAGCGCTGTCAAAAACAATAAAGAGTGCCACGTGGCACGTTCCAATCTGTCCGCCCAGTTTCCACCAGAGCACCTGCACCTCGAATGTCCCATTTTAGTACGGGTCTTAGGGCGGCAACACATACCCTGGTGCGACAGTCTGCCCACCGTAAGCCCCTTCAACCGCACTACAGCTGCGCCCTTACCCCATGCTCGAACGCCGCGGCAACACCTTTGTGATTTACATTGAAGGTGGTGGACCGGACACCGCTGCGCTTGAACATCTCAAGCCAGCCCCTATTGGCGACACGTCAGTACAACCACCTTGCCTCATCTGCGACCCCGTCAACTCGACTGACTACCCTGTACAAGCCGCGCACGCCAGAGCACATCCACTCGTTGTACCGTGATGTGTATCTTGGCGTCAAGCGCTCGTCGATAGTACGTCCTCTGTGGGGTCGGCGTTTACTGTAGAGGCCGCACTACAGGGCACTAGAAAATACTTCTAGTTCACTGTAGGCCGCACCTCGCTCAAGGCAGCGCCATCTTTGCAGCAGCAGGGACGCGCAGGCTCGCGATGCGTGCGCTCCGCCAGGGTTCGTCGACGCTCAGTGCACCTGCTGACGCAGTGATAATAAATCGAGTTTACGTTTTTACCTGACGTACCTTCTCTATGCTCTGTTCCGCCCAAAGCCCGATGAGCGGAATAAGATGACCTGAATGCCCATTTGCGATTCACATAATAATAATAATAATAATATTTGGGGTTTTACGTGCCAAAACCACTTTCTGATTATGAGGCACGCCGTAGTGGAGGACTCCGGAAATTTTGACCACCTGGGGTTCTTTAACGTGCACCTAAATCTAAGTACACGGGTGTTTTCGCATTTCGCCCCCATCGAAATGCGGCCGCCGTGGCCGGGATTCGATCCCGCGACCTCGTGCTCAGCAGCCCAACACCATAGCCACTGAGCAACCACGGCGGGTGATTCACATAATCAGCATTCACAGAAGGCCCAGGCAAGGCGAGCTATCGCTTACTATCGAAGCAGCCATTGTAGAGAGAGGTGTACGACAACCCTCCCCTCCTACGAAAAATAGTCTCTCTCTCTCTCTCCATCTCTCTCACTAGCAGGGTCTATCTCCTACACATGGCCTCCTGAGCTCGCTGACACAACTGACTTACTCGCTTTTTAACATCCCCTATCAAACTCACTGGCTGGTTCATGCACTCAGACATCTTACTTGCGCACAGTCACACGCATACCCTAAACACAAATATGAACAGTTGCAGAGGTTCGAATAACGCTGCCTCACTAACTGTATTTGACTTCCAGCAGATCACTCTTCTTTCCTTTTATGCGATTAGCATCCTTAGTGTACTTCAACCGCTTTCTGGTGTCCATTTGTGTCCGGATCTAACCGTTTTACTTTCACACCAACTTGGGTCAATAATTATGTGCCACCTGGTATGTGTCACTCTTCCATGAACCTCTTTGACTGCAACTTGAATAACCTGATATGTGCCACTGCGCATGTGCTATTAATGCCACTGGGCATGTGTCGTTGGGTATGTGCGGCTGTTCAATTAACCTCTTTGACTCCAACTTGGGTTGACCGGTATGTGCAACTGGGCATGTGCTATTAGGTAGGTGCCACTGGGTATATGCGAATGGTTATGTGTCACTCTTCAACAAACCATTTTGATGACTATATGTGGCCATTGAGTATGTGCCACTGCATAGTTATGTGCCGTTCTTCAAAGACCAAAAAAAAAATAAAAGATCGCACTTTCGCTCGAAAGGCGAAGCACCGATTGCGATAGCAAATTAGCAGATAGCTATACGAAGTAGGGATAGTAGTTATATCGGCTGTATAAAATTGTAAACATTTGCTTGCTAAGTAAATCAACAATACTATAATATGTAAGGGCGACTAAACGAGGTCGTAGAAAGAAACAGACACAGATATAGCGCTGTCTCTGTGCGTCTGTTTCCTTCTACGTTCTCCTTCAGTCGCGCTTACACATTCTATCAAGGATTCGAAGCGACTAGCCTGCTAACGTGTTTTAACTGAGTGAGGAACTCGTTTGGACCATTCCGATGGTGGACGTCTGAATTAAATGCTACTACTGTACTAGTAGATGCTGTCATTATACACGAATACAAGTTATAGGATGTGACAGTGCGTAGTTTGCGCACCCGGAAACAAGTATATGAGCCAGCAACTAGTCCAACAGCATGTATCGCGTATTGCTATCTTCCCCACTCTATTAATTTATACTCCGCTTCCACTTTCCTTAGGGCAGGGTAGTAGCAAACCTGATTTCTTTCTGGTTAAACTGGACGCCTCATCACTCTCTATATATGTCGCACTTTTCATCGTGAAGCAGATTGATCCGTGTCAAAATGGTCCGTGGGGACGAGTTCATTAGGCCCGATACGACACCTTCGCTCATCTGGGTCCTCTGGCGTTTAAACACCATGAGAATTGAGCCCGACTCGACAACTGGACCCTCTCCCCAAATATTTCATTTCGCGGACCTCCTGAGAGACTGAGGCACTACCGTGCACACTAAAGATGCTTGACCGCTACGTGAACGGGTCCAAACTCCAGGGCCAAAGGACATGAGTTCGAAAGCGTTGCACCTGTGTTTGTAGCGGACCAGCAGGAAATCACTCGACGCCTCTCGTTGTACAACAAAAAGTAGCGCCACCATTTACGTGCGCCACAGAGCGACGCACGTAAAGATGTTAAGCAGCCAAGGTCACTGACTGAACGCGAGTAGGAATGCGACGATAACGAAGCAAATAAAAAATATAAAAAAGACGGGACGGAGGGGCAAGAGGGTTGGTTTTATCGGCGTTCCGTTTCCATGAAAATGCCCGTTGCATTTTTGTCACTGTTCGCGACACTCCCGAGTAAAGGTTTAGAGAGGTCAGACACCGAGAGGAATCGCTCTTTCTGTTTTGTGCCGAACGCTCCACGGAACGGAAAGAGTTACGAGCATTTGCTGAGTGAACCGCTCTGTAGCCGCTAATCGCATTACTCACTCCGGGACGCCAAGGCCAGATGAAGGCGTTTGAAAGAAAATACCACACGCTGTGGGCACTTGTGGGTCTCCTGGCGTCGCTACTCTGGCTGCGTCAACTGTCGGTGGGCAACGTGGATCCAGACGCCGAAAGGAACGTGGTAAATACGTGATTGCCTCGTTATATCGCTTTTTGTTCTGCACATCGGTTATCTCTTTCATGTTGTTTTGGATATCGATGCGCCCATGCATCGTCCCCAACATTGGGGCTGATTCACTTTGTTTACTTCAAACCATCATGTCGTTATAACAACGACGTCATGATTATACTAAATAAGGAGACATAAAATATCGAAGAAAAGTCATCGCGTAAGTTAGCACGTCTTTATGAAGTGTGAGCATGTTTGACGGACGACATCGAGATAAGTTGCTAATACTTATTTACTCTTTCTTCCTTCCTCTTTGAGAGTGGGGGTGGGTGGAGGCATGCATGCGAGAAGCGAGCATACTTAAACGACATTTTATATGCGTACGACCTGGTCTCCTCTCTGGAAACGTTTGCAAGTGGTGTATCTGCAGTATAATATAGTGTAGGAATGGCCCTTTACTGAAAAGAGTCCCAGGTCCATTAAGAACTTCCAAAGACGAGGCAGCGACAACAAGAAGCTAATAAAACGCCGAGGGTGAGGTTTCACTGAGCAGGGACAGAAAAAAAAAAAGCTGCCAAGGAAATATTCAGGCAGGATTTTTAAACGGCAAATAAAACAGGGAACACATTATTGGAAGGTTTAAGACTGATGACTGCTGTGGTATATGTCGCATACGAAAGTGCGACGACCTGCGCCAAGCTTGCCACCAGCCAAAATGAACGATGTCATGTCGCAGGCTGTAGTTTTAGCATGTATGCTGTAGTCTAGGCTTAAGACAAGGCTGGCGTCAATTAACATTTCTCGTTAAACGTGGTGCCTTGTGTGGAGGGTATCTGGAATCACGGTGATTGGTCTCGGTCACGCATTGAGCTTTGTGTGTATACACTTTTATTACGGTGGTCAAAGTGAGGAGGTTATTACAGCAAAAAAAAAAGTGATGGCCTCGAGATCGATGCTTCTAACCATAAACAAAAATTGCCGGTCGTAGATAATCATTTAGGTTAACGTTTAGGCTGTCTAGTAGAGCACGTTATTAAAAAATAATGGAGCTCAATTACTGCGGTGATATCAACGACGAATAATTTTGCGTACCGCTTCGTTGGCCGAGTGACGCATCACTTACGCCTGTTACACGCCTGTTGCGTTAGCGAGCGTAACAGGAGAGCGGAGTTCAAAGTCACATGAAGCCACTCCATTCCGGTTGGCTTCCCTGTCACGTAAACAGATGCTTGCCCATATATAGTAGGAGAAAGTGTATTGCTCGTGTACTAGTAAGGGGTAATAAGGTGTAGTAAGGTGTAAGGTGAAACATTCGAAATTTCCAAGAGGGAGAGGGAGAGACAGAAGAAAGGTGAAAGGCAGGGAGGTACCCTACGCTAGGGAGAGAGGGGAATGGGAGGAGAAGGGGAGGTAAAGTGATAGCAAAGTAAAGATAAAGAAAGAAAGAACCATAGACATACAATCACAGTCGGTCACTGTCACCCCATACCGTCCCCGCACAGCACAGTAGCACTTGCAGTCCTATCTGTTCGGGCTACAGCCACTTGTCCAATTCTGCTGTTCTTAAATACTGAAACAGTGCTCTCGTCGTTCTCCGCTGTGATGGTGTGTGATGTCGGCATTCTAAAATAAGTTCCTATGTTAGAGGTCTTTGTTCAAAGCCCGCTATCGCGATTGCGAGCGATCGTCTCTGTAAATTGTAGCGAGGGCAGTCACCGAGAAGGTGTTGAAGAGTGTCCTCGTTACCATAGTCATCCGCACATCCGATTCGGTATGCAAAAGACTTAATGAAGGCCACCTCCAGCCAAATTCGACAAAGCAGGGTAGCTTCGCGGCGGCAGAGTCCAGCTGGAATGCAAAGGCGTAGAGAGGAGCCAAGGTTCAGCAGCCGGCTGTTTTGAAAACTTCCTGTGTTCCACGAGGAGAACGTGATGTCACGGGTAAGCATTCGAATTTTACTAGCGGCATCTGTCTTTGATAAAGGCATCGGCTCCTCTTCGTCGCTTTGAAGAGCCGACCGAGCAGCGTTATCGGCGTGTTCGTTCCCCATGACGCGGCAGTCACTTGGAAGCCACTGAAATGTCACGTGGTGTGCTTTCTCAGTCAACGTATCGAATAGTTCTGTAATCTCCAAGTTGTTCGTGTGGTCCACGCCGCAGAGCTGATAGCAAAGACTGGAGTGCTGCCTTCGAGTCACTGAATAAGATTAATAGCACTAAGTGGAAGCATTCGATTTGATTCGAATTCAAGGTACCTAACTGGTGTTGAGGTTATTTGATCCTTTGAAACACATTCAGAGTGATAAAGAAGAGATACAAATCACGAAAAGCACTCGCACCCTTGAGTTTACAACTTTAAGTGACAACTTCCCAATTTATAATTCAATTTGTCCTTATCTGTTTCCTTTAGCCACCCTATCTACAGCCGATCTCCCACTGTGGGTATGCGCTACGGACACTCACAACTATCACAACTTAATTTGCCGTATTATTTTCTCCTTTCCTACTGCAGGGGAGCTTATTGGCCTCAGCCTGGTTAACCTCCCTGGCTTTCCCTTCTCACTTTTCTCTTTCTCTCTCACCCAGAAATTCTGCCAACCATTCCATGCACACATTTCTCACAATATATTTGAGCTGCCACGTCTGTTCCGTCTTTTTCTGAAAGAGTGCGCAATGAACGCAGCGATAGGAGGGACTAAAGCCTACCGTGGTACGTCCACGGGCTGCACCAACTTTGTTGGCTTTCAGTTTTATTACGTGACGCTCACTGCTCCTTTATTCACTTCCTCCATGGGCACTGGGAGATCGATTCGTATGTTGTTTCTCGCATTCTTCAGGAAGGTTAAAGGTATGTGCAAGGTATGGCATGCACTAAGATATCCAAATTTCTCATATCTAACAGCATTTTCTTAATAACTATTGAAATGTATTCTTTATAAGAGCGCAGTTTGCCTTATCTCGCCCAAAATAGCATGTTCCATTGTTTGCAACGACGAATTAATGCCTACAGGCTACAGTTATTCATGAACCATTATCTTCACTCTTTACGGACATCCTTTTATGAACGAACAAACAAACAAAGAAACAAAACAAATAAGTAGATAGATAAATAAATGCATAAAGGAACAATCAGAACAGAAGACAGAATGCTATATACACTTGACAATCGGCGGATCCCACGTATTTGTGGGAACCGTTGTTAAGCCAAGCTTTCGAAGATGTTTGCGCAAGTGGTAAAGTAAATGTTATTCAAATGTAACGCTGATGAACGATATGCTTGCAAAAATTAAATGAATTAAGCGCTATTTTGGGCAAATAAAATAATGACGTAAATGCAATCGAACGTTTACGCAAACGTAACGCACTCAGGCAAATAAGCCTAACTTAATGACGCAAATGCTTAGATGGAGATGCAGCCTGTAGTTTAGGGCGGAAAAAAAATACCCATATAAAAGCAAACACCCACTATGGGGGTGGCTTATGTTGCCAGCTTCTTGCATGCCTGTTTCATTACACTAAACGACTGGATCCTGCTAAGGGGGACCCCTGCCCTCCACAAAGTATTCTACTACAATTCTGCAATTAAGCAATTCCGTAAGCCGCGAGTGTGTGTGCGACGACAGGAGCAAGACGAAGACGATGGTATGACGGCGATGCCATGACGACAACTTTGGTTTTGCTACGCCGCAGAAATGTCACAACGTGTTCCGTTACAAGCTGAGTCGACGCCGAATGTGGTGCATTCTGAACGCTTATCGCACGTGACATACAGGAAAGAGGGAAACCGGTACGCGCGCGCACGTGGTCTCTCTCTTGGTGCGTGATGCGACACACGCGTCGTTCGTGTAGTTGACGCTGGCACCAGACAAGTATGCGCGTGATCACGTGGCCTAGCGGTTACAGCATCCGTCTGCTGCGCTTGTAGCCAGAGGTACTTCGTGCGATCCCAGCTTCGGGCACTCGAGTTTTCTTTTTATTGAAAAGGCGCGAGACAAAGCGAGACAGAAACCCACCTATAACTGCCTACCAGGAAGTGCCTGAGATGAGACAAAAAAATGCTTCGCATTAACACTAGAATAAGCCCCAACCCAGCGATGTGGTCTGTCTTCTGCTATCCTGAGGTGATACGCGACAGCTCTTTTAAAGATTCTTTTTCACACAGACAGTCGGTCTTACTGCCTTGGTGCCTCAGAAAGCCACGGGTGCATAGCCCGATGCACCAAAACCTTGCCAACTTCCAAAACGCAGCGTTGCATAACTTAAAGTTGTTTGCATGAGACGTGTGCCAACAGATAGCTTTTTGCATTTAATCCCGTGTTGTTGTTTTTTCCCCAGAGGCACGTCAGAAATAAATCATGAGTGATACGGCGTTGTCAGAATGCGCTTGGCTGCTTTTCGGTGCTGACAGATTGCTGTGCGGTCACTTTAACGCCCTTTGTCAGTCACGCCAAGTATCTGCAGCGGCAAGAAGCTTCGATTGCGGGAAAGCGTCCAAAAGGGTGTTAGGAGATGTGAAGTAACCCGCCGTGGTTACTCAGTGGCTATGGTGTTGGGTTGCTGATCACGTGGTCGCGGGATCGAATCCCCGCCACGGCGGCCGCATTTCGATAGGGGTGAAAGGCAGACACACACAGGTTAGATTTAGGTGCACGTTAAAGAACCCCCAGTAGTCGACATTTTCGGAGTCCTCCACTACGGCATGTTTCATAATCAGAAAGTGGTTTTGACACGTAAAACCCCATAATTTTTGAGATATGAAGTGATTGGCCCTGTTTCGAGCGACAAGCATTCTTGTCATGAGAGGCA
Organism: Dermacentor albipictus; assembly: GCF_038994185.2. NCBI lineage: Eukaryota > Metazoa > Arthropoda > Arachnida > Ixodida > Ixodidae > Dermacentor > Dermacentor albipictus. The sequence continues at coordinate 182,820,783 of NC_091822.1, forward strand.
GATCAAATACAAACACTGCTTCATCATAGACTGCTATAATATGCTTCTAAACTGTATTTTCATTTATTGGGCTTAAAAATCTTGATTATTAGCGAAAAAAACCAAGGCCATACTTTCCTTGCAGTCCGCGTCCTAATTTCAGTGCCGCTGTACGTCACTGTGACGTCCCCAACTTCATTGTATTTCGTCGTATTTGTACCATTTCAGCGCAGTAAAACGTCTACAAACTTTTCAGAATTAGTGATTGGTTCATTTAATTAGAACACAATGTAACCACTTTTTATCGGTAAACAATTACCTAAACTGAAAAAAATTATGTGATATCCATGACGTCAAGAAAAGCCTGTGCGGTAATTTCAAAGAAGACGTCACCACCTGTTCTTGTTTTCCCCTATTTTCTGCCTTATCACGGTCAAAGGGAGCTTTTCAATCCTAGAAGCACAATTTAAGAATAAAGTTAAATTTATTATTTATCCTTAGTGTACAATTAGATCAGTAATAGGAGAGTTGTAAATTGTAATTACCGTTAATATTCATGCAGTCATAAACTTCCCAGAACTACTCTTGTAGACGGAGAGCCATCATCCATGTACGTCTAAGAAAACCCAATCGCCCCAACTCAAGACAGCACGAAAGAGTTGATGAAGGTGTAACAAACAAACAAACGCATCTTATCGCTTAGTTTTTTAACGCGATAGCGTTAAGGAGCTCGTGTCGCAGAAAAGCCGGTGTCGTCGGCGTCGGGTGTCGGTGTCGGCGTTTGCGGCGTTGACCGTGAGCGATAAATCACGGCAGGCGCTTCATAAATAAAAAGCAACTTCCAAGATTGGCCCGGTGGGAATCGAACCAGGGTCTCCGGAGTGTGAGACGGAGACGCTACCACTCAGCCACGAGTTCGATGCTTCCAAACGGTGCAAACGCGCCTCTAGTGAATGCGGTGTTGCCTTCGAAACGAGCCGTGTAAAGTTATACTGCGGTGTATATCGGTAATTATGAACATGTAACGTACAGAAGTCACAATTACACGAGTTGCGAAGTTCGTTTCCGCTGCATTTCTTCTGCGCTTTCCGCACACGCAGAGCCATCTTGCGGCAAACACAGAAGACCCCCTCCTCTCAATGTACGGCGCTGCCCCGACAGGAGGCGCGCCGCGCGCGCATTGGGACCGCTGCCAGGCGCGTCGCGGGACTCCCTCTCCCCTGATGACGCTTCGCCGTGCTCCCGGTTTAGATTACTATCTATCTCTCTGCCCGTACCGATCACGACGTTTGGCTGGCGTAGATCGTTTCCCCTCCGAGACACCGAGTTCTTTGGTTCGTTCCGTTCGCTCAGGCGCACGTTTCGTTGCCGCGCCGAACGCTGCGTTGCTCGACGCTCACCGCGTGATAGGTGGGCGCTAAGTCCGATGCGGGGCGCATCGTAAATTGTCTTATACCCCTTGGCGGGTTTACGGGAACGCTGTCGCGTCCCACTCTTGAAGGCGAAGCTTAAGCGTCCTCCAATTTTTTTTCATGTAGCTATCTATGACGTTAACTTCTCCAGCACACTGTTCTATTGTATATCATGCTTCTTTCTTTCGTAAATAAATGGAAACGCATACAATGAATAGGTGCGGCATTCGCGAAGCTGAAGTTAATATGAAATGCTAAACTATTCTTTTTTCGTAAATAAATGGGCACGCTAACAATGAATAGGTGCGGCATTCGCGAAGCTGAAGTTAATATGAAATGCTAAACTAAGTCATATGTACCAAATAATTAATTATTGCAAATTAGTATTTAGTACTGCCATCTACGCAGACGGAGATAATCGCCGACAAGGGCTACCTGGTGCAAGAGTACGTGGTGACCACGCGCGATGGGTACGTGCTGCCCCTGCAGAGGATCCCTTACGGTCGAGATGAGCTCCGGTCGTCGTCCTCGTCGCCTCCACGTCGCTTCCAGCCGCGGCCGCCCGTGATACTCATGCACGCACTTCTTTTCTCGTCCAGCGTGTGGGTGGTCAACGGGCCCGAACAGAGCTTGCGTGAGTACATTCGGAAGGAGGTGTTTTTCTTACTGCAACACCGGTCAATGAGTAGATGCTCTTGCGTGGAGACATAATGCACTTGACGTAGAACCAGCTAGCCGAACTTTGAGCACTAAATACTTGGCCGAGGTTCGTGGAGCCGCCGTAGAGGTTATACGTTCAGGTGCCAGCTGGGGGGATGGTTAAGGTGCCACACGCCTGCAGGATGAGTAGGGTTGCGGTCGCGCGGTAATCACACACTTCGTAACCAAGGATGTCAGTCATGCTGGTGAGAAAGTCTTAGAAGGTGAAGCAGGAAACTAAGAAAGTGGAGGGAGAGCGAGGTTAAAACGAGTTGCCTGCTCTTTACCTACCGGGGTTGAAGTGAAGAAGAGACGCATACTTCTGCAGCTCTAATGGGAGCAAGGCTCAATGTCTGTGGGGAAAGGGAAGTGGGAAGAAAGATGATAGAAGAATGAGGGCAACACCGCGCTTAAGCCCTTCTTTGGTGAGGATGGTCTGGATTCTCTTCTGCTACCGTGTGGGCGGCGATTGTCCAGTCAGTCTATCCAGCACGGTCGAGAGTCGCGGGTCGGCGACATTGTCTGCGTCAACGCAACACCGAGCCACAAATGGAACACGAGCGTTAATTTCACGGTCGTGCGGCCGGATCTTTAAAGCGATCTGCGTTGGGGGCAGAGTCTAGGTACGTTGGCGGCTCGTAGCTTTGTGTGCCCTGTGTGTCCGCGGCGCTCGCTTTGCGTTCAAGCCATAGACAGCACGAATGTTACTTCGCTCGCTGCTACTGCCGCGTTTCCTTACGCAGCGTTTTGACAGCGAGCGTCCGCACTTATCGAGTGTGACGTGTTCATGTTTGATGTGCGCGCTGACTCCACGCTTATTAATTTAGTCAGCAAGCGAATGTTTATAAGTTGATACGGGCGATAAAAGTACTATCCTTACTTCGTATGGCTGTCTGCTAATTTGTTATCGCAATCGACGTTGGCCTTAATTAGATGGCTCATGGGTCGAAAATTTCACTGTCTGGTTTTATGCCACCAAAATTTAATGGCACCAAATTAATGGCGGCACTGGTGTTTGGATGATGGCACCAAACTCATGACCATCGGTGGGGGTCGAACCAACAGCTTGGGTGTTAATTAAGGCGAATATCACTAAGACAGAGTTAGTTAGGGTGCAGTTAATTAAGGCACCCGAGACCACGACCTCTGGTGGAAGTCGAATCCACAATCCTTGGTGTTGATTAGGTCGAAGTTACTTAAGACGTAGTAATTAGAATAGCGTTAATCAAGGCACTCCAACCCAGGATCTTTAGTTTGAGTGGAACCCTCGATCTTTAAATTTTGGCAGATTTTCCGCCTCATGAGTCCTATAATGCTTTCGCATTAAAACAAGTAAACAGAAAACAGGTAATAGTAAGTAACAACTCATTCAAATGAGGATGTCAAGTAATTTAGTGACTGTCTCGTGAGCACGCAGGCTTTAGCCTTTGTCCACTTTAGCGTATATGATAACGTTACTGTCAATTTTTTGGCCTTCACAAGACAGAAGTTTACGGGAAGGTGAAGGCTTGAAGTGATGAACAGTGATACAACATGTCTTGGTGTTTACGCTTTTATACTTCCGAGTAAATGCAAAACAACTTGACAAGCTCGTGATTATTACAATGCGACAAGAACAGGTTGAATCAGCAGTCGTTGCTTAGCTATTTTATCTTAAAGGCACGTTACGCCTTTTTACTTGCTGCAGCCTATGTATTGGCGGACGCTGGGTTTGACGTGTGGCTGGGTAACGTGAGGGGAAACAGCCAGTCCAGACACGTCAACTACACGTGGTACCAGAAAGAGATGTGGGATTTCAGGTGAGATTATATGTCCCGTCTTGGTTGTGCCACAGTAGTGTCACGACAAAAATGAGCTGATATTTTGTAGGACGTGTATCTTCAATACTGAAGTGCCTAATATACATACAGTATAAATTAACCAAAGAAAGGAAATCGAGGGGCCCGATTTTTGTTAGTCACAATCATAGAAGCCAACAAACAAAGACCCTAAAGAAAGCATAGTGCATTGTCTGAACCTTGACGGATTGTGGCTTTATATATATAAATTTGTGTGCGTGTGTTCTGTTTGCAGTCTGGATGAAATCAGTGAATTTGACGTGGCAGACACGATCGACTTCGTGCTTAACGTCACTGGTCACAACAAGACTCTCTTCGTCGGGCATTCCCTGGGCGCAGCAACGCTGTTAGGATTACTTTCCGAGAAGCCGGAGTACAACAACAAGGTTTGTAAAGCACACACAAAAAAAAAGGCATGACAAGGAGCCATGCGAATTAGGCCATTTCAGCAATGATTCTGAGCTGCTGGAACCGCGAAAACCTTGAGTCAATTCGAATAGAAATGTTGGAGCAGCAGAGTGGCGTAACGGAAGCATGCTGGGCCCTTAGAAATGTTGGAAAAAAATTTTCCTTAAAGACGACTTGTTTTAGCACTGAACTACGCTGGCACAATGGGCACGGGACGAACGAACTGCTATTTTCGTATAATTTATTTCGAGCAAAAAAAAAAAAAGGAAACTTACGGTTACACACGTTACATGCTATGTGCACTTGCAGATCGCAAATCTTTCCGGGTAATCAATTTGCTTGTTTATTACAGAGAAAGAGAGAGAAGTCATGCTGAATTAATCAGTACCTTACTACTTCATCGTTAGGTAGGGATTGAGTCAGCATGCCTGACAAACTATCTGAACTGCCTGTTTGACCTTTAACTGTGTGTCGGGTGCTAAAGCAATTTCGCTATGTAAAGCAACTCAAGCAAATCACCACCTGAAATTGGAGAACATCCAAGTAAAAAAGCGAGCATTTCCGGTACCCAAACAAAGTAAGATACAATAAAGGTTGCATGGAGACTATCTCATTCTGAATTTTTATTCATATTATTACTATTTCATGTTATCGTACAAATCTAACGCCGTTAACAACTGGGCATCAGATCGACTAAGAAGCCTGTAATTGAGAAAAAAATTGAAAGGTGATGTATCTGGTGCACCATGATAATCGCAGTAACAAAAAAAAAATACTGACAGCGCGTCATGACGTCAACTTGATGAAGCGTTCGTTCGACGAGCTGCGTGTATTGTGTGCTACAGCACCACACATCATGTTCAAGGAAGCCAAACATGGTGAGATCGGGCAAATAACAAAATGCCTTTCTCAATCCAGACAAAAAATTTGCGTGTGGCCTGTAGGGCGAGGCACGCCTACGTAACGAGTGGTAAACGTTGCGCAAAATCAATATCCACGTATTTCCGAAAGAACTGGGTCACGTGTGCAACAATCACATTTCTATTGGAGTAGAATTATTCAGGAGAATTCACATTTTATTTATTATTCGGTCGTCGAAGAAGTGCAGGCCCAACTCGTATCGATCTCGTTGCTTATAGAAGAATGTTCCACAATGTCTAAATGCATTTCTTGAATTAAAAAGAATCGAATAGGAAAGAATATTAGATTAGCCTTCATGACAGAAAAAAAAGCTCATAAGATAATAAAATTCAGCGGCGAGCAGCGATTTGGAAGTAAATGCGGGAGAAACGCGTGGTCATTACGTCGCACGTCTTTGAGGCCCCGCATCCGCGATGTATAACGTGTTCGCCATGGCGTGTATATATATATATATATATATATATATATATATATATATATATATATATATATATATATATATATATATATATATATATATATATATATATATATATATGTGTGTGTGTGTGTGTGTGTGTGTGTGTGTGTGTGTGTGTGTGTGTGTGTGTGTGTGTGTGTGTGTGTGTGTGTACACAAACGCACACACACACTCTTTCTTGACCCTTGTCTCACGCTGCTTCTTCGTCGTGAAGCAGTACCAACAAGCTCCACTGCGGACCCTTTTGAAGTTCATACTATTCGTGCTCTCTAAATATCAATTATTCCCCCAACCCTGCAAATAGTCCATTGAATCCTACATATTGCTGTGCTTTTAAGCGTGTGATCCCACTAAAGAGCCAGCGTGTAAGACGTGAAAGGACACATGTATCGGTTACGGATGAAACGCGAGCAGTTTACACTCTAATTGATATTAAGAGGTAGAAACGGGGCTGGAAAGGCTATGCCTGGAACATCGTTTGAATGCTTAGAGTGCCTCAATATTAGTCGGCAGGGGAATGAACACGACTTCGAGAATTAGGGTCAGTGTACTATTTGCTGCTGATTTAGCCGCCGAAGTGCCCGTAAATCCGCCCGCCGTGGTTGCTTAGTGGCTTTGACATTGCGCTGCTAAGCAAGAGGTCACGGGATCGAATCCTGGCCGCGGCGGCCGTATTTCGAAGGGTGCGAAAGGCAAATACGCCCGTGTACCATGCATTGAGTGCCAGCTAAAGAACTGCATTATTATTACTTACAGCGGGCACTAAAGAACAAGGACGAAGAAGAGGGACGAAACACAGCCCTCGTGTTTTCCTTCTCTTCTTCTTCCTTGTTCTTTAGTGCCCGCTGTAAGTAATAATAATGCAGAAGTACTGACTCGCCCGGCTAGCTACCGTACTACAGCTAAAGAACCCCTGGGTGGCCGAAATTCATCCGGAGTCCCCCACTACGGCGTGCCTCATAATCAGATCGCGGTTTTGGTCAGGTAGAACCCCATAATTTAAATTCATTTACGTGTACACGCGTGCACGGTGCCAATCTCCGAAGCCACTTTCATGATGCACATTTGAACCGGTGAACACGATATTTTATGCATGGCGAAAGCATGACTGGAAGTTTAATATTTCTCAGTAGCTTTTCCTACACATTGTATACCCACACTCACCCTTATTACCAAAAGTTATGCATACATGTGCAGAAATTCCTTTCATGCAAAAAAAGAAAATCCAGTCGCAAGCAGTAAAGCTTCGCTGAACAAACGACAGTGTTTATATGATTTATCTCCACAATCTAAGTGGCATACCAAGCCTTACAGACGCCAGCATAGTACTTTAGCAGTGAACAATATTGGGCGCGCTCTTAAGTTGATTCGATATTGACTAAGTTGACTATCGCGTTTCGAATTTACCACTTTTCGAAACGCTTTCAGCAATTGACTTATCATCGTTAGCTTGTTTCTTCGGCAGGACAATTCGCAAAAAAACATATCTACTGTTTTGTTGATTCTCTCATCGTCGCATAGATATTGCTGTTTTCGGCTATGGCACCAGCGATACGCCTCCATAACATGACGTCACCAATTTATCGCATCCTGCCCATCCTGGACGAGCTGGCGGTGAGTAGAACATCCACTGGTTGTAGACGAATGCAATGCTCGCAGATTTCTTCACTTTGTATGGGGGCTGGAGCTCACTGAAAAGTTTTCACCTCTAAAAGTGTTTATTTATATTTATTATATGGTATTTAGGAGGTGTTGTGGTGTTGTGTTGTGTTGTGGCTGTTGTAGCCGCCTAACAAACATTTGTTAGGCGGCTAAACGTGGTCGCCCGATAAAGATAAGTACACGTGTCAATATGAAATGCAACGCTATGCGGCATTTGAGCAACACTTACTTCAGAAGTGAATGGTCAAGCATCACTTCCTCATGTTGCAAAGTCAATAACTGATCGGCGATTGTCACTTACAGAAATTTCTCGATATCTATGACAAAGCAAGTAGAGTCGACCTTGAATGCAAATGACGTGTTTCCTTTAAAGGGACAAGATCGATATTAAACTACGCTGTATCCAATGAAGTTGTGTTGCTGTAAGCTACAATATCAAAGCGAGCTTTCTTAGCATGAAGGCAGGCTTTGTGCAAGATATGCAGAAACAAGAAACAAAAAAGAAACCGGTGGAGAAACCGCTCCGAAGGCCTCGCACACCGCGACTTCATACATTTTAACAGCGTGCACTCGGATACACACATCCCTGATATCTGTCAAAGTAAGCGAAGCTTTCTCAGTTTTAGAGAACGGTGCATTGAAACAACACATGATATGCGCAGTGTGCTGGTCTGTTCATTTACAGATTAGGCGTCCATGGTTTCGAATCCTTGCGTCATCAGCATGATGTCGGTCTGTGTACGGTAAAATAATACGCGCCCTCTAATGGTTTCCACGTTCACAATTCCACGTTCACGATACGTAGGTATCGCGTCGCTAACATCGGCGAGCGGCTGCAAAGTGCACCTGCTCTTTGTGTGCGTGATTTATTTACAGGTATCTGAAATGTTTATTGCAACTGCTCGAAAGAACCAGCTTGGCTGTAAATTGAGTTGTGGTCCTTTAGGTTCACACAAGTCTGCATTCTTTTTTTCATACCATTACCTTTGACCAGAAGTTACATGGCACCAGCCAGTTCCAAAGGGTCATCATCATCGTCATCATCGTCATCATAATTATCATCGAAAGGGAGGGGCTCAGTGAAGTTCGCTCTTCATTAATTGGTGGACGATGCAAGCAACTGTTGCATTTTAGAGTCCTGATTAGCCATACGACTACGATTGTTGATCTGCACTAGGCCCCACAACATACAGGCGCTTCGCAGCTGTGACTCTGGGAAGTGTCGGATGCAGCCAGTGTTGCCAGATCCCTATGCAGTGTATACTACCTATTAGGTAAATTAAAGATAATATTTGAAGCTCTTGCTTTGCCATTTCATAAACAGACCTGAAGTAAAATTAAAGTTCCTAGTTACTGGTAATCACAGCATTCACTAAAGAATATATTATATTTGCGCAGAGAAAATGAGCAGAGTACATGGAGCTCCTGAATTGTGAAAGCCCGAAATTACTATTAAATAGAAGAATATGGTCTCCAATTCACGCTGTGAAAATGGTTGGACAGCGAAGCTGTAAACGACAACTAGAACGATTACCCATGTTGATGAAGGTTAAAATTATTTATCTGGTGACATTGACATTCCCTTTACCTAATTATTAGCGTGAGGCATTTCGACGGACGGTCTGCGACTTGGCTCGTGCACCTGCAAAGCGTTGACCAGAAAGAAGAGAAATTCGCCGCTTCTCGTATGCTCCCTGCTCATCAGGACTCCTCACTATACGTGTCCTTTCTATAACACTGTCACAACACAAATCAATTGCTAGACGGGTTCCTTTACGCACCCCGAAAGTGTAGTTACGTCACTCCCGCTTCATATGCTACAGTCAAGCTGCCGTCGCCGCGACAGCTTGCGCAGCAGTAATCTTTACAGGGAAACGTATGCGGGGAGTGCTACGTGCTTCGCATTGCTTGTAGGTGCAGGAGCGGCTGATCAATTATGTGATTCGGATGCTTGCTTTGAGCTTGTTATTTATTGAAACGTGTGCTGTTCTGTGTACTGTATGCGTGATTCCAAAGAATGTATGCACCGTTCGCTTCACTTGCTGTGTACTTGTAGCCTCTGCCTTATGGGGATATGAGGCATTGTATTTGGAGGCATGAGCCATAGATGACGATAGTTTTCTGTCGACGTTACGCCACGAAGAAATCTTGGGCTCCTAGCCCCCCATATATAGACAGCCTTGCTCTGAAAAAATTTGTTTACACAATGAAGCCAACTGCCAACACGAACAATGCCCACGTCATACTAGCAGTTATTAATGCGGTTGTTGAGCTATTTCAGCCGGCACATATTCTTTCCCCTGGTCTATCCTTCATCTAGAACACTGTGTTACGTGTCATTAAAACTGTTGCACGTCCTCAGTGGGTGTCTAATTGCTCGCGCAGACGTTTTCTGCGCTGTTCGGCAGGTACGACTTCCTCTCCCACGACCGAATCATCGACTTCATCGTGACAACCATGTGCCGCTACCCTGTGACCCGGGCCATTTGTCCGTGGATCGTTAATATTATTTCCGGCCAGCAGACTCGACCAATTAATGCGGTGAGCCATGTTTAACAGATATTAAAGAAAAACGCAATGTCTACGATGGGAAAACTGTTAACTTTGGGTACTTTCACTGAAACGAACTTTAAAAAACTTGAATATGTCATTTGACATAAAAACTGTAACAGCGCAAACACATGCAACCACAAAGTAACAAGGACGTTACTTGTTACTTTGTTACTTGTTACTTTGTGGTTGCATGTGGTTGCGCTGTTACAGCTTTTATGTCAAGTACGCAACAACTCTCCCAGAAAGAAGTTTTAATGAGTATGTCAAAAGCCGCATGCCTTGTTTCAGTTGAGAACTTCGCAGTCGGAGTTAAATCCTCGTATAAAAGTCACTGTTGTACTAAGAAATTGCTGTTTTCCAGACCTAAGAAACCATATATTTATTTTAAAACATAATTGCCATTCCGCTCTCTGCGGATGGATGACCAGCGAAGCTTTGTATGTAGGCCCCTTAATGCCGAACTGTCCATTGACGTGCGTCAAACGCCGTATGCACATAAATGGAAGGCCAGGCGCGAGTAGTCGTTCCTCCACGATGTTGAGTCTCGGAAGACGGTGAGCCACATACCCACGTATTCTTGAAAAACGCGGCACGACACCTTTTACTAACGAATCCCTGCACGTAGAACAGACACGCACCTCACCGCACTCCGAGGGGCGCACACTGCTTCACCGCAGCCAAGGCGATCGTGGGTTGCTCGACGTGCCGCAGTACAGTAATGGTTGTGAGGTCACTCGAAAACCACAGGCGGTCGCACACAGCACAGACCACACAAAATTGGTTCCCCACAAACTCTCTCTGAAACCTGGCCGTTGCTCCGGTTAAACGTTCCAAATTTGCGGTATCGAGGCTACATGGACGGTTCGCATTTCTTTCCGCCTCGCGGTCCCTGCAGACAGCACGCTTACGGGATCGCCACCACGGGAGAGTGGAAGGAAAGGAAAGGAGATACGCAATCGCTTGGAACGGCGACAAAGAGAGGCTGGTGCGAACGTACATACGGCCTACACGAGTGAAATTGTAGCATCTGTTCTTGTCAGTTTAATATTTAATATGGATTGCGCTTGGATCTAAGATATTAAACTTATTTTTGCAAGTTGGCGGAGTGCCTGCTTCACCTCCGCCGCGAGACGGCCCGGTATTGTACTATCTTCGGGATCGGCTTACGTATGTAGAGAAATTCTTTATCTACACAGCTCGATAGACGCACACAATTTTTTCACAGTACCCAGCCACATACGGCTTCGCTGTAAAAAGATTTTTACATGATGCAAATAATTTCCTTTAATCGCGAGTGCTCTATCTAGAGCTTAAGACAACCTAAGAATAAAAGGTTATATGCATAGATACGCCAGACAATTACGTTTGCTTATTTTATTTTACTGGAAGTGCTTTTTCCGTGCTTAAAACGACTATTTTCTGCATACAGATTAGTCTTTGTGTCACTGGTTTTAGAAAGAAACCTCAACGTCTTGTCAAACTTTTTGGGTGGTTCTCGCATCAGCGTTCAGCCAAAGATAATATTTTAGTCGGGAACAACGAGCTTTTATTTTACGAATAATCTGGTACTTACGGTAGCAGTGCAATGCCATTAAGCTGCTAATAGACTCCAACTGACTCAGATCTCTTTCAGAGGTGAAGGGCAGGCAGGTGGTTTTCTTATTGCGGGTGGAGCTTGTGTAGCATTCTTAGATTGTCACCGCTTATAGCAACCATCAATCAACATCTCACTTTTCGCGGGTCAAGAGATAGGGAGGCTGACTTCAATGAGAAACTGGAGATATTAGCATGGCTGAAGGTCTGAAAAAGCTCTCCCGTCATATAGTGAGAAAAACGTGGGAGGAGGAGCATTAAGCATCATATTCTGTAATGTTTTCAGTTTAGCAGTCACTAACGTGCTGCTTCGGCTGTAAATGAACAGTGCGCTGGGGTGCTGACACAGATTGAAGTGGTAACAATCTTAGAAATATACGCTCAATGTTATGCGGAGCGACCCTCAAAATGCCCCCCCCCCCCCTTCCCCCAACCTCCGTTTTTGCAGACTCGCATGCCCGTCTTTCTAAAGGACACTCCTGCGGGGACATCCTTCAAGAATATGAAGCACATGGGCCAGGTGAGCCTCAAGAAAAGGAGACCATAACTGCAGTTCGGAAAGTTTAAGTGTGAGCATGCAGGCAATATGTATATTACCGTTTAATGAAAAAAAAACAGCTTGTGTTAGTGTTCCTCTTCGTCTTCTGTCAGTGTTCATACACATGTTTTGCTATATCGATAGCAATTACTGGACACTTTAGGCGACTTTTCACTGTCGCCGTGATTTTGCGCTTAAAGATGGGGTAAGGTCCGAATGCACCCCTCTCGCCGTATGCTATGGGTGCGAGGGAAAGTGTGCTAGGATGAGCTAAGAAGGATGGCGGCTTAAAAGGGCCCTGCAATACTCTTTGAGATTAGCAAATAAATCATACCATACCCGAGAGAATGTTTCCCTGCACAAAATGCTTCCCTGCACAACATTACAGAAATCCATGCAGCGGCGAACGCACAATACCTCTGCTACTGACTGTCCCAAAAATATTCGTGGAACACACTATAGATGGCCTAAACACCTCCATCCGAAACCATCCTGACACCCTTACAAGGACTGACAACAGCGCTAGAAGAGACACGGCTCCCGATCTCTCCCTAGCCATGCCCAACATGCAACCTGGATAAATCTGGGCGAAAATCTGGAGAGTGACCTCGACATCATCTGTAGAGCCTCAAACTCACCAAAAATTTGCAAGGAACTAGGCAAAGTATTAATCACCAGGTGGGGTAAATTTCCTAAACATCATAGCTTCCTGACCTCAAACAACACAGCCGTAGGCTTAACCGAAGGGGTAGCACAGATTAAAGAGGCTAATGAAAGCACATCTACACCAATTAATTACTTGCACGATAGAAAACACAGTGGTAGATCGTCACCTCTTAGGCTTCCGGTAGAAAAAGCGCTGGAAACGCCAAAAACTAAACAAAAAGTTACAACAGCGACTCGCAGCCCTAGCGCAGGGGTCCAACGAATACGCAAATAAGCTAGAAAAGGATAACTCGGTTCAGTTTTGCAGCTTCTAGCAAAACACCTTAAGTAACTCCAAAATCTGGGCGGTACTACGAAGCATTCTAAATCCACAGCAAACCAAAAGAGAAAATGAGCCCCGCGTAAAGAAGATAATCGACTCCTTTCAAGGGTCGGATCAAGAGCTCATTCAGGCACTTAAAGACACGTACACTACCACGACGCCTGGTCTCCGCCAGCACGCAACTACTCCTAGGGACTATCGGGGCCGACCAAACCAGAAACTAGACGCCCCAATCACAGAGGCCGAAATTTTCAGGCAGCACAATCCGAGCGCAGAGACAAGTCCCCAGGCCCAGGCAAGATAATCAATAGTACACTTAAAAACCTAGACGGTCCGACTCTTGATCGTCTGACCCAAATCTTCAATTCTCACTACTGTAAAACTGGACTCCTGCCCAAAGAATGGAAAGGTGCACACCTCATCATAATCCCCAAACCCGCAAAACTCCATCGTTGAATAGCTAACGCACTATAGCTTTGACGTCCTGTCTAGACAAACTATCCGAACGAGTCATCCAGCGCCGACTACTAACGCACATTGAAAAACAAACCCCTTTCCCCGTACAACATGTCTCAGAGAAGGCCTGTCCACTCAGGACGCTTTCTTACTATTGAGGGAGGAAATGCTTAACAACGTCGCATACGGAAACAAGAACCTAATAGTAGCGTTGGAGCTGAAAAGCGCATTTGACATCGTGACCCACGAGGCCATTCTGTGGGGTCTGGAGGATATAAATTGCGGTGAACGCGTCTTAACTTACATCCACAACTCCTTCGCGAGAAGAACCACAACGATAGACCTAGGAAGCATTCGGTCAGAAAATTTCGAGATGTCCAACATAGGAACACCATAGGGGCCAATAATATCGCCTTTGTTTTCAATATAGCAATATTCGATCTTTGTAGACGATTAGATCAAATACCAGACTTAGGCTACACCGTATACGCAGACGATATTACGTTATGGACTTCTAAAGACTCGCTCGGAAACAAAGAATGGACAGTACAGCAGGCCGCTGACGTAATGTCGACCTTTGAGCGTCAGAGTGGTGTGCAATAAGCATCCGAAAAATCAGAATTCATCCGTATTTCATCCGTACCTTTGCCTTTGGACTTCTCTGGTTACTCGCCTTCAGGTGCGCGCGCGATTGCAACGGCCAGCAACCTTGACATCAGCATACCTTCAAACGCAAGGCTTGACTGTATCGGCCTAGAAATTGCATTCAACGTAAACATGTGACACCATACCAAGTCTCCATTAACGGACATATTGTCAACTATGGAAATCCCAATCGATTGTTGGGTGTAATAAGCGACCGAAGCCTTTCCTAGAGGCTGTCGTCGATTGCCCATGTATTGAGATTCACGTGCTGGAAAACATGGGGCACATCTGTGCGCTCCATACTTCAGTTGTACATAGCTCTATTTCTATGTTTTCTTGCGTTACAGCCTTCCAGTATTGTTCAGTGCGCGTTAGTCAAATGTTCGCTCATTGGAAAGCTTACAGGGCCAAGCATTGCGCACGTGTTAAGGATTTCTTCGGTGCGCGTCGAAACCTGCAGCAATCGTGCTCGCCAAAGTCCACCCAGTCCAAACATATGTTACGGTAGATTGCCTCAGGGGGAATATTCGTCATCCTTCCCGCGTTCCCGATCACCACTTGGCGTTCTTGCCTTCGCAGAGACTTCGTGCCACACTGTCTGAACTAATCACCCACCCAGATTGCCGTCCATCAGGATACACAGCAGCAGCAAGGCCTTCATTCCACTCGTATTGCCTCCAACAGCCTCAGGTGTGCCTAAGCATTCTGGTGTAAAAAAAAAAAGGCCGTTCACCAAAAATAGCACTGAAACAGATGACGCGGCTATTGATAAATGAGACGCATGGGGACCAAATACACATCTATTCCGATGGTTCGGTTTCATCTACCAGATCTTCAGGCACCGTTGTCATTCCGTCTACGAAAACGACAATCAAATTCAAACTGTCACACATGACATGTCCTGGCCTGCACTGCCGCCGGGATCGGCCCAGATTTTTGCTAACGCACGCGGACACGAAAAATGCCAAGCATCGAGAGGCTAACAGCTTTGCTGTAAAAAATAGTGACACATGGCCGATAGCTTGTCGTTGACACCGCTTTTAAACATGATGTATACGTGTAACCGCACAATGAATTTGAAAAACTGAAAAAACAAATAGACCTAGATGTTACTTGTAGTTGGTTGTGTTGCTCCCTTTTACCTGACTTAATATTTGGCCTATGGAATTACGTGTAAAATGCGCTCCTCCCTGATTTCAGGTCTACACAACGAGGCGTTTTAGAAAGTTTGACTACGGAGAACAGCGCAACAAAGAAGTGTATGGTAAGGTAAGAATTGGTTTCTGACCAAAGGGTTGCTTTTATGATGGAGATCACGTGAACTGCCGCAGTTTTGTACTGTGAGAAAGATGCGGCGAACTGATTTGATGGGCTCCGAGACCTCTCATCATCATCATCATCATCATCATCATCATCATCATCATCAACAACAACAACAGCCTATTTGTATGTCCACTGCAGAACGAAGGCCTCTCCTTATGGCTTTCAATTACCCCTGTCCTGCACCAACTGATTCCAACTTCCGCCTGCAAATTTCCTTATTTGATCACCCTACCCAGTTTTCTGCCGTTCTCGACTGCGCTTCCCTTCTCTTGGTACCCATTCTGTAACTCTAATGATCCACCGGTTATCGATCCTACCCAATAGATGGCCGATCCAGTACCATCTTTTTCTTAATGTCGATTGGAAAATTAGCTATCCCCGTTTGCTCTCTGATCCACACCGCTCTCTTCCTGTTTCTTAACGTTACACCTAATATTTTCCGTTCCATCCCTATTTGCGCGGTCCTTAACTTGTTCTCGAGCTTCTTTGTCAACCTCCAAATTTCTGCCCCATATGTTCGCACCGTAGAATGCAGTGATTGTACACCTTCCTTTTCAATGTTAGTGGTATGCTCACAGTCAGGATCTGACAATGCCTGCAGCATGCACTCGAACCCATTTTTATTCTTCTGTAAGTTTTCTTCTCATGACCAGGGTCCCCTGGGAGTAATTAGCCTAGAAAAACTTTGCTTATTGACAGACTCTACAGGCTGACTGGTGATCCTGAACTCTTGTTCCCTTGCCAGGCTATTGAACATTATCTCTGTCTTCTGGATCTTAATCGTCAACCACACTCTTACACTTTCTCTGTCAAGGTTCTCAATCATTTGTTGTAATTCGTCCTCAGTGTTTCTGAACAGGACAATGTCATCTGAGACCTTTATGCAACTGGTATACAAGACCAACTAGTCGAACAAACTGTTTCCTTCTGCCTATGACTATCGTAGGGCTATGGCTTTCTCCCTCCTAAATAAATAAATAAATAAATAAATAAGCAAATAAATAAATAAATATTTTGACTGCTATTCCCAGGGGTGATGTCAATGAGTGACCTCGTTAGTTTTCACGAAAATTATAACGACGCCCGTCCAGTTTTGTATATTTTGAGCTTTATTCTGCTCTCTGGATTTGTATGAAGTGATCCCTTGCCTTACAAGGAACCCACATCAGTGAAGGCATTAAAGATATGGGAAAACGTAATGCTCATAATCCCTGCACATTACGGACTTCGTTTCTGATTATTGTTCCCCTACTTGTGTTCATTCTTTTGCCGTCGTTCTAGAACTGTACCCTCGTTTACAAAGTGTTCTTCTTAAGGTCTAGAATATAAATAAATAAATAAATAAATAAATAAATGAAATATTTAATTAATTTCCGGCATATAACGAAAGACAGAAACAAAGTCATATGAAGTAACTCGAAACTGGCTTAATTATTCATGCACCTTATAATAATGTCCCTGTGGGCATTACATAAGAAGGAGGAAGGAGGGATAGTGAGTTAGGATGATAAATGTACATGTAAAATAGATTAATGAAAGCTAGTGTGAGAATTACCTACAAGAACCGAACGAACCAAAAGTTTGCAGGAAGATGGAGGAATGAACTAGTGATGAGCAGTTGTCGATCAAGGAATGTCGTCGAAGCCAACGTATCGACAAGGAGACTTGTCCTCGTCAGGACAGCAACTGCTTCCATAGCAGCGCTTTTATATAGTGTTCTTATCTGCAGTGTTCTGAAATAACACAAAAATAAGGGGGTAGAGCAGGGAGGTACAAATAAAAGCAATCACTGTCCTGACGAAAATAAGTCCCCTTGTCGAAACGTTGGGTTCGGCGACATTCCTTGTTCGACTACGCTGATCATCACTACAAGCGCAGAAACACGTAGGTGAGATAATTCACGGAATAGAGGAAAAAAATACGTTTAGAAGAATCTTCAACTCGTGAATGACAACAGCAGGGTAGATAACGGATACAATGGTCCCTTCGTGCCCTATTCAAGTGATATAAAGCAAAGAAAAGAAATAATAAAAGTTATCAACGACGATACAGGTTAATGCGTGCTGAAAAACAAAAACGAGGAAAGTGTTACACTTTACAGTGGTGACCTGAACGCCGAAAAACACGACGAGCTGTATATTCAAGAGGTTCGCGGCAACATATATTTAGGATACTCAAGCGCATGAAAGTGTGGTAACTGCATTGGTAATCTGCGATTTGGTGGACGGTAAGGAAAGTGACTCGATGCGTTCTCGCAATGTTACAGGCCACGCCCCCGGAGTACGACTTCCGGCGCGTGTCGGCGCCTGTGGCCCTGTTTTGGAGCCAAGCGGACGCCCTGGTTTCGGCGGAGCACATGGACACCCTGCGCGAGAAGCTGCCCAACCTGGTGCTCGACTTCCGGGTGGCGGACGATCGCTTCAGCCACCAGGAGTTCGCCATCGGCGTCACCGCCAGGGAAGCCGTGTACGATGACTTGGTGGACGTCATGAAGCGTTTCTCCGGACAGGCTTAGCAAATGACGCGTGCATACGAACGGTTCGACAAGTAGATCCGGAACAGTTTATTCTCTCTGACTGCGGTCGTCGTTGCTTGAGGCGAATGATATCAACACAAGTGACTAGCGCAATAGTGGACACGGGACACTAAAAAGGCGACAAGGACAAGCCTGCCAGCTTCCAGAAGTTATTTGGCCCGTGGCCAACGAGTACTATGCAAAAGTTCTTAAACGGACACTCAAGATCAAAATGGCTTGAAGTGTATTAAACACTATCCTCATAAAACAGCAGAATAGTCACTCCGACCATGAGAGGAAGCTTTATGAGTCAGAAAAGAGCAAAGAGAGAGACAGAGAGAGAGACAGGTGGCGACGCCAATTTCGAGTCCTCCCAACAGCCAGCCATGACTGACGTCATGGATTTTGGCGGCGTCTTATCGGACCTAGTCAATTTACTTATCAGTAAAGATGGACTACATTGCAATCTAAAGGAACGAGAGAGTGAGCTTAAGTTTGGAGAACTTTTCACCGTTCAACAACAGCCCGTATGCGAGGAAACCCTGACATCATGCTGACATATGGGTGCCGGGGTTTCGTTGCAAAGCTAGAAAAATGGAAGCTTGATCTTAATTTCTTCTTTAGTAACAATACGTCACCCCGAAATTAACGAACAGAGTTTTTAAATATTTTATCAGATGAAACTGAGTTAGTGTTTCCATTTAGTTAAAAAAATTCCAGAGGGCACGTAGGGGCTTTATTGGACGGCCTTATTGGATGCCACGCCAACTATTACGCACATCTTCCGCAAAAATCTAGATGCACAAGTGTTAAGTTTCTATTATAGTGCTTTTTATGAATGCGGTTGCTTTGTTATACAACAGCGTTGTGACATATTGTACGAGTGGTCGTTGCTTTTAACGTTAGTTTACCATGTTTTTGCATTGTTAGCACTTTGATATGTTATAAAATAATTGTTTGAGCATTAACTGCAACAAGCTCATTATTCCACATGAACTATGTTTGAGTGAGAACACTACTTTTTTATCATTTAACGCCATCGCGTTCCATTTCCACGACTTGACACAGCTTGCTTTCTGACTCCTCTTTGAAGGCTATGTGATCACAATCAGCTTTTATTTCAACGCCGCTAAATAAAGAAAGTCACTGCTCACAGGCGTACTCTCCAGTATGCGGCCTTATTGTAGTATTTCAAGTGTAAAATGGCCTTCATGTGGCCTTTTATGTACGTTGTAGGTGCCTGCGTAGGTAAGAGAGACTCTCTGTCGTCTTAGTTTTTTCCTTAGTGCAGTACCTTTTCCTTTACCGCCGCGGTAGCTTAGTGGCTATGGCGTTGTGATGCTGCATCTCCCGGTTGCGGGCTCAATCTCGACTCTGACGGCCACATTTCGACTGAGGCGCAATGCCAGAACGCTCGTGTAGTTAGATTTAGGTGCACGCTTAGGATGCCCAGGGGTCAAATCTATTCCGGAGTCCGCCACTACGGCTTGCCTCTTAATCGTATCGTGATTATGGTACGTTAAACCTTAGAAATTAATTTAATTTAGTACCTTCTCCATGCATGCGACGGATAGATTCACCTTGCGGTTCTGAGCAAGATTTTCGGCACAGGTCGCTCTCGACGTCACTTTTGTTCACACCATTGTTCGATATCTGCCCACTGAGTCCAGTTGATGCGTGGTAGGCATATACAGGATGTTTCGCAAGATCGGTTCAAGAATGCGCTCAAAACCGTCGGGCGAGTACGAAACGAGATTCCTCGTCGAGACGCGATTACACTCGCGTCGTGTTCTTTCCAACGGTGAGGCGAAAACAGTCACGTGACTCATCGGCGTCTGCTAAAGGCGTGACAGTTGCGATCTTTAGTAGTTAAGTTTTTTTGGCTGAAATAGGCCGGAATTCATCGCGCTGAGGACATAAGCGTCAGCTTTTTGCATGCATGGAACCCGCTATAAACTCCACTGTATGTGTGTATATATATATATATATATATATATATATATATATATATATATATATATGATAGGGTTCAAGTTTTGCAATAATATCAGTCACTGGACTCCTTTGGTTTCTAAAGGCTGATTATCCTAAGCTTAAGTACGCGTCCTAGCAAATGTTCCGTATGATTCACACACCGAGCATTTATTTGACAAGTTTAAAATTATCACAGCTCACGAAATCTACAGGCGTCGACTTTTGCAGAAGGTTTATTACATGAACAGGAAAAACGATCTATCCCTTGTTAAATTATCATGCTTAGAAGAACGTGTCCCCTCACGTTTCACAAGAAACACAGAACCCTGGACTGTGCACCATTTTAGGACTAATTACAGCTCACAAATGCTAAAAAACAACTTACCAAGGCTTTTAAATGCTTACAACAAATCTGGCATTGATGTATATGCCCTTACCCCATCAGAATTTTCTCGACTAATTCAGTGTGACTAATATTAATGTTTATATGGCCATATATGTTTATATTTCAGAAGTGCAGATTAGATGAGTTTTACAGCTTTTTGTTCACATTTATATTACATATATATGTGCATATATGTTTTTTTTTTGTCTGTCATATGTGAAACAACTACTCACTTTTTATGCATTCTTGCAAAACTGTGTATATTTTTTTTTGTTAAAAACACGCGGCAGCTCCGCGCTGCCCATGTCTTGTGGTCATAGGGTGCAGGGTGTTTTTTCAAGCTGCACTTGCAGCTTTTCTTCCCTGTCTCCCCCAATCTATTGGAAATAAAGATATTCATTCATTCATTCATTCATAATTATCTCTTGTCTAATTAGAATATTGAGACACTTCATTGTGTATGCCTCTAGTGTCAAACGCATAATTATCGCAGCTTCCCTAGATTTGAAGAATTGTGAAGGCGTTTTCTGAAACACCCTGCATACGAAGCACTGAGCTGTCTAGTGTGGAAACAACGCAGTCCAAAAGCCGACATATGAGCTGATACGTACGCGGATGGGACAAAGGCTCAAAGAACGCGGAACTGTATTCTCCACAACAACAAACAATTGATGATAAGGAACTATATGTACTGCTTTTTATAGTGACTTAATATATCGGTATCTTTCGAGGCGCGGATGAGAAGAGAAATAGAAACAAAGAAGAAAGGCAAGCAGGTTAACACGAACAAAAAATCCGTTTTGTTACCACATACTGGGAGACAATGAAAGGTGAAGTTAAGAAGCAATAGAGAGAGCCAGAGTCAGGGGACTGGCCATTATTGTGCGCCGCATGACAAGAACTAAGGCATTTTATATATTTATATAACAACCGAAAATCAAAGTTTGCTAATAGCATTCATTCATTCATTCATTCATTCATGAAGGAAGGAAGGAAGGAAGGAAGGAAGGAAGGAAGGAAGGAAGGAAGGAAGGAAGGAAGGAAGGAAGGAAGGCGGGATTGAAAGAATGGATATTTAAGATAGGATGACGTTTTCACCAAAGTATGCTGGAAGAAGAAAATGGCAGAGTGACAAAAAAATAACAGGAAAGACAGAGACGTTAGCCAGAGTAAGTGTCCGTTCGGCTACTCTGGACTCGAGGAAAGGCAAACGGCAGAAAACATGGAGGAACGGGATAAAAGTTTATTAAAGAAAGAACTATTCAAACATTAATTCTACTTGAGTCTACTTTTTAACTAATTGTGTGTGTGATCACCGTAGCCTCCCTTCACTGTTTAAGAAATAAAAAAGCTGTTTCGGAAAGAGAAATATAAAGAAGGAAAGACAGTGAGGGTAAGCAAGATCCGAAGATCGGGTTTCGGCTCCCAGCGGCGGTAAGTTTTTTTTTTTTTTCACCATTTCGTTGCCAGTTTTCTTAGTTCCATTCCAATAACAAGATAACAGTTAATGCTTACTGTGCGTTTTCTGGCTTCATGGACTGTTCGCTTCACGTTGTTGTAACTAAGAAAAAAATGGAGCCCTTATAGGCTCCTTTTACATTTCTGTACATAATGCTGTAGAAGATATCTGAAGTGCGACTGTGAATACCCCGACCGCCGGATAAGACGGGTAATTCTGCAACAGGATACGGAACCGGACACAAGCGGAGGCTTGAAAGTATTGCATTTCGGGCAAACCCAAGGTTGCAGAGAAAGCGAGTAACGCGTTGGGCCGGACCACTGTAAAGTGCCACGTCCTGCTATCTATCGTCAACCCTTGCTCGAGTACCGCAAAAAGGCTTGCCTGTTTTGGCGAACACATGCAGAACAAGCATTCGCACATTCGAAAGTTTGCAAGGCCATGCTATACGCACGTGCCTTGGACTAGGGCAGTGCGGTTCGACTCGTGCAACAATCATGACTGCTAAAGTTCATCAGATCCCAATATGCATCACAGTTTATAACCTCCGAGCACAATTTGTACATCTGTGTCACCTCCCCAGTGAGTATATTACTGTTTTGCCGGCGCAAAGGCCTCAAGCCACATTTTCAAAATTTGTTGCGACATATCAAGGCAGCCTTCCATCGGGCTTTACACCTAGAGCAACACAACTGTTACCCCTGTGGTGCTTACGACAGCCGAAAGAGAGCCTCGAAATTCAGGGAATTACGAAGAAGAGCCGTAATTTAACAGCTGCGCTACGACAGTTGACATTGTCATTATTCAAGAAGGCATACGGAGAAATAAAGCTCCGACCCTGACCTGCAGGCCAAGGTCATCAAGAGAGCTGAAGAAGCCGCCCAGGCCCAGGGGCTCGTGGCTGCCTAAAAACAAGGTCATCAATACCTCGTTTTCAAATAAAGTCTTTACTCACTCACTTTCCAGATTTACACTGATGGATCTGTCTCAGCCACCAGCTCCACAGGCCCCATTGCCATCCCGGCCTTACAGGTCACAGTGGAGTTCAAAGTGTCCCACACAATGACCTCTACGGCAGAACCTGTCGCCCTACGAGCTGCTGTTAAATATATCGTGTAAGCACAACCTCGAAAGTGAGTAGTTTTTGTGAGCGCGTGGCTGCTCTTCAGAGTCTGCTATCAGCCCTACGACACAAGGTACATGAAAAACTGGTGTTTGAGATTATAGAAGTTATCCACGAAGCCCTCACAAATAGACATGATATCTTCCAATGGCTGCCGGGGCAGCATCGGTAACGACCTTGTTGATGATGCCGCCCGGTCATGCAGCCTATAAAAGAACGCAGACCATTCCCATACCTTTGTCAAGAACAGAGGCTGAGAGGGGTATTCGTTTACTTGCTCAAATAAGACTCGAACTTCGTGGAACCCCCCGATTGCCTCAAACTGTCATCTCCGCAGGCTTGATTTCTACACTGAAGCTGTAGATTCCATCGCACTTCTCTCACCGTGATGCAAACTTACTGTGCCGCCTCTTGCTAGGGATGGCTTTCACGAGTGCCTACGCATTCTTTATTGGAAAGCCAGGCACACCTATCTGTGACGCACGTAACTGAAGCGAGGATCGAATATGTTTTGCTATTACATCGTTATGACGGCGAACGCGACGTTCTTCAGAGAGTGTTAAACCACTTAGATGACAGCCTATCTTCACATACAAAGGTTCTTGAACCATAACCCTGCACCTCGCACGCTTAGAAAGCGGAGATTCATGAAATCGAATTGTCTCAGTGGCCGATTGTGGGCGTGAAGTGACGGACAACCACACGTGTTCCCACTGATAGAACCTTCATCTCCCTCTCCTTTCTTTCTTTTCATCCTTTAACCTCCTTCTTTCCGCGTAGAGCAGCGAACAGGACGCACGTCTGGGTTGACCTCCCTACGTTTTCTTCATTATTTTCCTCCTCAACCTCCTCCTTGGTCCAATCTCTCACCTACTGCTCTGTGCCGATACAATCATCAGTTTATATTTATAGAAACTCGTTGTTGGTTTCTCTTGATGTCGAGTTCTTAATCAAGCGTTAGTTTATTGACAAACAAATTAAAGATATGGTGCATGTATCGCCGTCTAGCCTCTGGGAAGCGCCTGAAAGAATCAATTCTGAAGCCCTTCTCTCTGAATTCATGTAACTAGCAAAAAGAAAAAAATGGAAGAAAATATTATGAGTCATTCCGGACTGTGAAGTTGGATGACCAGCGAAGCTGTGTGGCCCACGACAAAGAGGTGACACAGAATTTGGAACAAAGGTACGAACACATTTATTCTCTTGATCGGTTGTCATCGTGAAGAAAGGTGCGCACGCACATTTATTTTTATACATACGCGTTCATTCGTGTTATATATTTGTTATATACATTCGCGCTTTCATTTCGCTATATATTGAGGCATAGAATTTGACACCGAAATCACCGCACCGATGGGCAGTGGGCCAGTGCCTTCGCAGAGGGAGGGGCAGTATGGAACGTTCGCACGGTGAGCGGCATCGGAGTCAGCTGTGCAAGACGACGCTGACGAAGGCACCAACGATGTATTGAGGCCAGCAATTCGAGACCAAAATCACCGTACCGACTGGCAGTGGGCTAGCGCCGTCAGAGCCTTCGCAGAGGGAGGGGCAGTACGGAAACGCTGGCGTGATGAGCGGCAACGGAGCCAGCTGCCAAGAAGTCACGCCGAGATGCGCCAACGAGCCAGCTGTGGTAGACGACGACGACGACGAACGCGCGAGCAGTGAGTGGCCCGATCCATCAATGATGATGATAGTTTTTGCTCGCAGATTTATTGACGGACATGAAAAATGTACGGAACCCTAGCCATAAACTGCTTCGCTGTAAACAGAATGAGAACCACATGGCTCTGGACATATTTGGTTGAATAGCAAATCGCAAAGGGAATACAGGTACATTCACCAAAACTT
This sequence comes from Dermacentor albipictus, assembly GCF_038994185.2. NCBI lineage: Eukaryota > Metazoa > Arthropoda > Arachnida > Ixodida > Ixodidae > Dermacentor > Dermacentor albipictus. Next base: position 182,845,565 of record NC_091822.1, read on the forward strand.
TTGTCACTAGCAGTGGCTTGGTTAAACTTTAGTATGCCTTTCCAGTGCTGCCTGGCAAACCGGGGAAAGTCAACGGCCACCCATAGCGTCACCCATGCATCCCACACAGTAGCACGCTTCATTTGACAGCGCAAAGCTAATGTGCTCAAGTTGTTTCCCGTGCTGCAGTGACCTTGGTATCTTGCACAACAGCGGGCAACTGGTACACCTCAAGTGTACCAGAAAGTTTATTTGTATTTGGTATGACAATCAGAGCAAGATGTGCATAGCACATTCGAGTGCGTATTGCACATCGTATGTGACGCCTTTTGCAATGTACACTGCAAGACTTCGCTGCAACACCACGGTATTACTCCCGGAAATGGCAGTGACACCAGAAATCTATTCGTTGTTGACAACTTAAAACATGCACTTAAAATTCGAGCCGAAAGTCCTGACTGAAGTGCGAGCTTCTTGACTTAGCCCGAGGCGAAAGGGCTGCGGCGAGAAGACGCGAGACACTTACTTCAGTTGGTTTCATGGCGGAAGTGAAAAAAATGGCTGTGGCTTAGCTAAGGTTAAGCCCAGGATGCGAAGCATACTAGCCTTTATTTTAACGCGACAGCGTTAAGGAGCTCGTGTCGCAGAAAAGCCGGTGTCGTCGGCGTCGGCTCAGGCGTGCGGTGCTTGCTCAGGCGCACATTTCGTTGTCGCGCCGAACGCTGCGTTGCTCGACGCTCACCGCGTCCGATGCGGGGTGCGTAGTCGCTGCGCCGTAGCAAAGCCACCTAGAAACAGTCTCTGTAGCACGCCGCAACCTTCGCTTCTCATTCCAACGAGCAGCTCTGTCTCCAGGAGGCATCTCACCTCGTTAGTGTCTAGCAGAGGCAAGTGCAGCTGCTTATATACCGCCGCGACGCCGCGAGCGATGGCGCGAGTTGGAGCCCCGTTTCTCCTCTGTCGTGACGTCACGGTGTCACGTGGTATTGAAGGCGACACCGCCGCGCCTGAGGAGCTGGGTTGAGCTCTAGTAACATGCTTCGCATAAAAAATTCAAGGGGCACTTAGTTATCCCTACATGGATAAATGCGAAAGCATTGGGGCCATGTCAGCAGAAGCGTCGCGGCGTCACGTGAGCAATGGTGTTCGTCAGGGGGGCGCACAATGCAAGGTCATGGGTACAACTCCCCCAAAGGTCCTGGAGGGCAGTGCCTTAATTAACTATGCTTTACTTATCTTCGCCTTAATTAACACTAAAGTCATGCGTTCGGCTCCCTCCAAGGGTCCTGGGCGCCAGTGCCTTAATTAACTATGCTTTACTTATCTTCTCCTTAATTAACACTAAAGGTCATGGGTTTGACTCCCCTCAAATGTCCTGGGCGCCAGTGCCTTAATTAACTATGCTCAATTAACCTACTCAAGCAGAATCTAGATCAGCGCGTCGCAAATGGAACGTTCCCGCCCCGTGTTTGATGTCGAGGCTTGCCTCGTCGCGCTAGAGCACAACTGCTCAAGCTGAGGGTTGGTTGCGTGAACGTGCACGAACGTTTATACAGACAAGGGCGTGCGGAAAGTCCATTGTGTACGTCTTGTGGCTGCTACGAGACACTTCAGCACCTTATACTTGAGTGTCCCGCTTTCAGTGCGCAGCGCATGTCGCTAGTGAGAAACTATCATCTCCTTGGCCTGCGGTGTGCGACACTCGAGGAATGTTTATACCCCAGTGGCTGTGCATCTAAACGTGATCAGGCCCATCATGCCCTACTAACCTTTATAGACCTAACTAACTTAGGTTCACGTTTGTAGCATGAACATTCAACACTCTGTAGCAGCGTGAGCTTCAGTGACCGGCCCTATTGTGTGTGATCAGTACTGTACCCTAATGCTTCTTCCTTCGAAAATGGGAGGTGCGGGTTCAAACACCTTGTAGTGTATATTGTGAACCGCTGATTACGAGCAGGTGATTACTTCAAACGGTGATTACGTGCAGCCATGGATGTGATTGATAATTGTGGAGGCTGTTCGACGCGGCGTCGCTTTAATTCCGGCTGCAGAGTTCTACTTTAGTCTTTAGATTTGTCCTGTTGCAGTGTTCTACTTTGGTCTTTAGATTTGTCCTGTTGCTCTCCTTTCCTCTTTCCTTTTTCCTCCCCTCCTTCCTATCTTCCATTTCTGTGTTGCTGTCACCTCCCTTCAGAAGAGTAGGCAGGCGTTGTGCCCCTTCCGGTGGCAGTTGCCAGCCTGCTCCTCACTTTCCCTTTCCTGTTACCTGTGTATATGTGTATATGTGTTCAAAACAAATCATAATAATTATCTTCACCTTAATTAACACCAAAGATCGTGGGTTCGACTCCCCCGAGAGGTCTCGGGTGCCAGTGGCTTAATTAACTATGCTTTACTTATCTTCGCCTTAATTAACACTAAAGTTATGGGTTCGACTCCATCCAAAGGTACCGGGTGCCAGTGCCTTAATTAGCTATGCTTTACTTATCTTCGCCTTAATTAACACTAACGTCATGGGTTTGAATCCCCCAAAGGTCCTGTGTGCCAGTGCCTTAATTAACTATGCTTTACTCATCTCCCCCTTAATTAACACTAAAGGTCGTGGGTTCGACTCCCCCCAAATGTCCTGGGCGCCATTGCCTTAATTAACTATGCTTTACTTATCTTCACCTTAATTAACACCAAAGATGGTGGGTTCGACTCCCCCGAGAGGTCTCGGGTGCCAGTGGCTTAATTAACTATGCTTTACTTATCTTCGCCTTAATTAACACCAAAGGTCGTGGGTGCGACTCCCCCGAAAGGTCCCGGGTGCCAGTGTCTTAATTAACTATGCTTTACTTATCTTCGCCTTAATTAACACCAAAGGTCGTGGGTGCGACTCCCACCAAAGGTCCTGGGTTCCAGTGTCTTAATTAACAATGCTTTACTTCGCCTTAATTAACAACAAAGGTCACGGGTCGACTGCCTCCGAATATCTAGCTAGGGTTCGTAGCCTTTTTGGACCATCGTGTGGTCACGTCAACGCCGACAACGCTGGATTTTCCGCCTCATGAGCCATATAATTCCCTCGCATTAATAACGTTAATAAGGCTGTATCTCAAACTTCCTGAAGCCGTTCAAGAGACGGAACCCCTTTGGAAAGCCGGTGTGTTTCGCTTTTGTCTTGCTACGAGCAGGCATGTTTCTGTGCGTTAGTAAAGACTCGATGTTTTGTTTTATTATTGGGTTTTAGAGGCTCGGGCACGAGCGGGCTGTGGTTGTCCTTGACAGCTTTTACTCCTTGGCTTGAGGAAGGGTGCGCTCTCTTTCTCTCCCACAGGCACGCGCACGCGTGCACTGACATAATCCGTATTGTGCCTGCGGCGACCCAGCGACTGCGCCAAACGTGTATTTAGCCGTCGACGGAAGGATGCCAGTGTTTCGAAGGCCAAGCCATCCCTGAGAGGATAACACGGAAGGGGAGAAGAGAAGATGAGGGCTGGTGGAGAACAGCGACAACCACTATACCGTTTCTACATACGCCTCTCCCTCTTTCCCTTCAAGAGGCGCGAGGGTCGCCCGAGACCCGCCGACCGAACGAGGGAAAAGGCTGATATGCAGTAGTGGCCTGACACCCCTCTGTTAGCGTCGACCGATTCCGGGATAGCGGCGGCTTCGAGCCCGGTTTGTTTTTCATCCCGGAGCGATTGTAGTCGCCAAATCGCCGTCCGGTGTGGACGCGAAATCAAGTGTTTGTCGTCGTCAGCGGAGTGCCAGCTTATCAGTTAGGTGAGAGGGCTTGACTTTTCAATTATTTCACGCTTTGGGATGACAAACATTAATTTTTGGTGCATAAGTGTAAAGTGTAAGTTGTACGTGGTGCCTCTGATTTAGCGTTCTGGGAGACCATCGCTTTAGCATTCCGTAACAGAAACCGCAAGTCTGAAACCACGTTAACGCTGTGTCAGTATTACTCAGCAGTGAATTCCCGATTACCAAGGTTACTTTTGCCGGAAGTTCGCACCACTTGTAGAAAAAAGCACGTTGGAATTAAGACGGTTGCGCTTTAGGTAATAGAAACAATCAGGCTAGACTTCTCGTTAATACTCGTAAGGCTCTTAGCATGCCACGTTCCTAATACAATTGAGTTCACGTAGCGCATCTTCTTGGTTCGAGCTTGCTGTACGTACGGTGTGTCTAGCATTCAGCGTTTTGTTTTTGTGTTCCACCGAACCGAAACCACTTCAAAGCGAAACCAATGCACGCATGTCGAGGGTCGCTTTATTTACCTCGTTCAATTGCGTGCAACATTATGTTGGTTAACTAACTGTGGCACGAATGTGGTCACGTACTCATAACTATTTAGACAAGAAAGCTAAAAGAACACCGTGACCGTAAGCACCTCTGAAGGTTTAGCAAATTAGGCCCTTACAAACTATATACAACAGTGAAATGTTCGTTTTCGGCAGTCACTGTGCCAAATGCAGTGGCATTCATTTCGCCGGAAAAAAAATTATGAGCTAAGCGTCAAGGTTTGACTAAGTGGCGGTCACGAGCCCTTAGATAATGTGAAACGCAACACGCGAGCCTATGCGTCATCTGTTGCCACCGCGCTCGGTTTTCTCCCAGCGTATTACATACTATCGCTCGAAGCGCGGTTGCTCGCAGTTTCCTCTTTCTAAAATAACTGGCGTAGTGGCACAAGGTCGGAACTTGAGTCTTCGCCTCATTTTGCCGCACCGAGTGGGCAAGGGGCGCATACTACTAAGAGACGTTTGTGCAGTAACTTATGCCGACACAAGACCAGGAGAGTGCGTAAGTTTAAATCCCTGTATAGTAACATTATAGCGTTCCTTTACCTATAGTGCTCGGCGACTGAAACGCGTTACTCTGAGTGCATGACTGCCGATCGTTTTTTGCACCAACCGTGGGCCCTGCAGGGACGCCGAGCTGACACACCGTGGTATGTAATCAAAGGGAGTACCTTTGTGACGCATTGTTCCTGCATTTCGTCTCACAGCGATGTCGCAGCGGTCACCGGTGGTGCAAAAAGAAAGAGGGGGCAGCCACGTACTTAAGTACCGCGTTTCGATAGCTGAGAACTGTACCTAGGTTCTCAGATGGCGTTGCCTCACTTATTCGCCGACGCAGCACTAATAACGAGCTAAACAAAAAAGGTGCCAGCAAATTTCACCGATTCCTCGTGCTTTGAATTGCACCGACATCAGGGCCGGTGCAATGTAAGGATTTCTTTAGCTTGACTCTTTTCTTCTATATTTTACCTGCCTTTCACTGCCCGTCGATGCCGGTGACAGCGTGAGCGGAGCGCCACTAATAGCACTGACCAAGAGCGAAAAAGAATAGCGTCGGAACACAATCGTTAAATTATACAAGCCCGGAACACTCTCAGAGTGGACGCGGTCAACCCGCTCATTTGCTTGCTTGCTCGCTCCTCAAAAAATAGTGCCACCTTCTGAATACTAACTTCTACACACTTTGTTGTTCTGTATACTTAGTGTTGTACGGAATCGTTGGCGTTTTCGGTTATGTGGCAGAGCCTCTCGCATAGTACCCGATAGAATTTCAGCGTCACAGGAGAGTATAGGCTTACGACGTAGTATACTATCAAAGCATATCCAATAGATAGTTTGCACAGACGTCACCGCGGCCGACATCTTTAGGTGCTAGCAGCTCGAAAGGAGTGTAATCAAGAAACGTGACATCATGGTGCGCCCATCTTTTGTTGAACGGCACAGGGATAACATTGATAACCCGGTGAAAACAGTCACCGTCAATAAGCAAAACAATGTGCGCGTGATAATACAATGCACTGACATCATCGTGGCGGCCATGTTCGGGTACTAGCGCAGTGAGAGCCACGTCAGTGACGTCACATGAAAACAGTCTATAAAGGTGCAGCCGGTGGCACATGATCTTGCTGATCACTTGCATTCTCTCGATTAAACAAAAGATAAAGATAAGCGAAATGAAGGGACTTCCACTGCAGCTCTCTTGCAGCTTGCTACTCCATTACTGATTCATTCAACGGTCGAAACATTTAATGTCATCCTGGCAACATTTTATTCCACGACGCATGCCAGGCAAGAAAATAAATAAGTGCGGGGCTCATTGGGCATTAAGCGCCATAGCTGAGCTCACTGCACCGAATATAGATTTGAGCGGGTTCCATGCGCACCTCCTGAAAAGCACGTAACTCAAGTGCCGTAGCATCACGCGTGTCGAATGCCACCGATAACATGCAAAAACTGTTCTCCAGTTTCAATTGTTCGACGGGGGACGCGCTCTTTCTTTTCTAGATAAACAGCTGGGCGTCCTTAGTCGCTGCTGCGGCGCGGCAAGAGCAGCCTGTCTCGGGTCACACGGCGAGCTTGAACATGGCGCTGCTCGTGATCCAGGGCACATGCCTCACGCTCACCGCCGCTGCTCTGCTGCTGCTACTGCTGCCTGTCCGTGGTGATGGCTGCCACGTCCGGGGTTTCGAAGGTGCCGCTCCAGTCGACCCAGATGCATGCAGGAATGTTGTGAGTGCACGACTCGGAATGAATCACGGTAGTGTTTGTAGAGGTTGCTATGGTTGTGGGGGTAATGGTCATGTTGATTCGTGCCTGCTTAGCACTGGCATGTCTGTGATTCTGCAATCGCTCCACTTCAGGGCCTCTTCCCAGATCACCAAGACGTTTCTGCATTTGTCCGCCAAGTTAGCGTCAAGCAAATACGCAAGCTGAAGGCTCGGGCCACTTTCGGAGCCATTCGTGGTCGCGCGGTGAACAGTGATTGTTGCACAGAGGCATGTGCGAATCCTCTTTTCAAGCTATCTAGTAGGCTCTTCCATTCGCCAATAAGGCGCCAGCATGATTGGAGGCAGTCCACTTCTACGTGGTGATGAATAGGGAAAGGGGGTTGACTAACGCACATTTTTACTAAAACAAAGAGCTTGAAGAAGCTGACAGAAGCGTAAGGCACAGGTTCTGCTTTAGCACCTCTGGCTTGAATATCTTGGATGGAAACTGACGGCGCCTAACTTGGTAACTGAATCCTTTCACCTATATGCAGCGCTGCAAACACATGAAAAGATTTATTCTATAGTCAATTTGTACCAGTTTGTTATGGTAATTAGCCACCCGTCTTCGTGGGCCGGTTCCAAGGACCATAGAAGTTGATTTTGGTGTGAGTTGGTGCCCGTGTTTCTTGCGTTCTTTCGTGGTTGCATAGTGCTGTCCCAAGCAAATGTCGTACATTTGATTTCCCATTGAGCTGCCTGCAGTGAGGTGGTCAACTTACGCAACACTGTCGCGAAGGCATTATTGTAAAGCAAGCACGAAAGGGTCTGTCAAGTGCCATGAAACCTTTCTTTCTTTTCCTATGGAATGCGATTTTATTATAGCACGTCGCTGTACTAAGGTGATGATAACGACGATAACAGCTAAAATGGATGTGGTTTCCCTCGAATGTTCTATACATGCGGTGCTTCAAAGTGGCATTCATGTAACGAGTCTTGTGCGGAAAGGGACAGTCAGAGATGTCTGGTGGGTAATGTACATGTATTGAACTTTTTCCTGAGACTGCAAATGACAAGGGTGACGTATTTGATATTGCAGACTCAGCACTGGTACTAACGTACTTTCTAGAGAGCACAACACTGTTCGGTACGCGCGTGAAATCTAATCAGGCACACCTCCTTTGCCGTATGCGTAAAATTCACAACTTCCAGTAAATTTTGTGTGCTGTAAGGGCCAAACATCGTATATCACCTTCGTCCTCGTCACATCGTTGCCGTCAACGTCTGACAAAGTGCATCCGTCTCAATTGATGTTTACATTACGCCTAGGCTTTTGACTAGTGTAGCGCATCAACATAAACGCTGCATAAGGTTGCAGGTTGTATAACATAAAAATAAACACATGAACACGCAAGAATGTGAGTGTATCTATATAGAAACATTATTTGACAGGAAAATATTTTAAGGAGGGGCGGTCAGAGCCCCCAGTCCAGGGCTCCACTGGCCTCTGCCGGCTGCTTGACCAGGCTAATTAAGGACTTTTGTCCTGCGAAATCGGAGCGGGTGTGCTGTGCCTCCCACTGCTCCATTGTGTTATTGCTATGTGGCCTATGAGGGCGCTTAAAGCACTGCCAGGTTACATGTATTGGGGTGGGCATGCCACCGCACCAAGGGCAGTTGGCCCTACAGCGAGTGGAATACGTGGCGTTCAGCAATTTCAGGTTGGGGAATACTCCAGCCTGTATTTTGCGCCAATCGGTGACGATGTATAGATTTTAATTTATCGCTTCCCGAAGGTTTCGCATCATTTAAATTTTAACATCTCTCACTTTCCCCCAGTGCAGGGTAGCAAACTAGACGTGCGTCTGGTTAACCTCCCTGCCTTTACTCTCTTCTATATCTCTCTCTCTCTCTTTCTCTCTCTCCGTCTTCTTTATTTTTAATTCTCCGCACAAGCCTGCGCGCACACCTACATCAGAGTCCATATAAGGATTCCTGCGATACTATCTCAGGCGATGTTAGCCTATCTTTCTTATTTCAATCGACGACGCAGATACCTTAGAACTCGCATTCAGAATACGTATAGCGATAATTTTTGGAATGAAAACTCAAACAGTCGATGACTCTTGGGTAGGAAGGCTCTCACCTGCCTATGTGTGCTCTTGCACTGTTTGGATATGATAAGGATGAGCCGGTCTAATGCAGAGACACTGGAGATTTTAAGGGCCCGGTGTTTCTCTCTGAATCGATAACATTCTTATCCTCACCCGACCGCCGTGGACTCGCTCAAGGCCAGCTGATAAGGCGAGCACTCAGAGTTGCAGTTGAGTGTTGGCGAGGGCATCCAAGCCTTCTTGCTGCAGACAATGTTGCCTCTGTCACAGTGGACTCCTCATTGTATTCTGTAGTCTGTTCGTAAGCTTTTCATCGGAACACAGTGCTATCTTCACTGCGCCATTGATGATAAACACTGTGGTTAGCGCTTGCCGAAATTCGGTTGCGCGGAGCACTTGCGGGTCGCACCTACACAAAGTGAAAAGGGGACGCATGTGTACAATCTGGTGGAAAACGAGCTCATGAGATTGAAGCGCCCTGGCACGAGGCTGTTATTTTTAAAGGTCAACTCTACAATCTCTAAGTGTATAAGTGCATCGTATCTATAATCCTACGCAGCTATAGGGTAACGCAACTGCTTCGTGTAAGATGACAGCGTTCACCAGCAGCCTCAAAGGAATCTACACGCGCGAAAGAACTTATTACTGGACTAGTTGTCGAAATCTGAAAGCATGAACCAAGTGCACACTTAAAAAGTAAGTGCGTTAATGTCGACAACAATCAAATGCCAATTTCCCAGATGAGAGCATACGCAGGAGGCATGTGGCATGCCACATGGCGTCCGATACGACATTCGTCAGATCGGAAATATGGCTGTTTATGCTGCCGGAATGTTTCGTTCAGTGCGGTTAGTGTCACAATAAGTCGTACGTAGGAGCGCACGCGGAATCGTACTATGTTTCCTTTCCTTAAGACAATTGAAGCGCAGAACGCCCAGAATTTGTGGAAGAGCGCGAGATTCTCATTGACAGATTGAAACACAGAGTGGCTCTGTGAGCGACCGCGGATGACTTAATCTTCCCATCGGTACACAGAATACTCAGGAAAAAAGTGTTTCGCATCCTCCGTAAGTTTCTGAGACACTGATATATTCTATAAGTGGTGATGTTTAGCAAGTAATACTAAATGTTACCGATCATTTCATGCAGTAGGCATTCTCATCGGCCACTGGGTGAGCTCGTTAGAGTGGTGGTATTCTACACCTGCTGCTTATAATCGCCTTGATCTCTCTTGATAGCGTTTGACTTGCTCACGATGCGATTAACTCTGTGGCATGTTTATCCCGCAATTTAAAGGTGACGCTCAGCTGTGGGCATGCCTCTGCAACGTTAGAGCCGCTCTTAGCTAGCCCCATCCTCTTCCTCTACGCAGACGACCGACGTGAATACCTATTCATTGTGCTTCATCTTACTTCCTTTTTATTTTATTTCCTTCGGTTCGTTCTCAGACGGAAATTATCAGAAACAAGGGCTACCCCGTGGAAGAGCACAGGGTGACGACCAGCGACGGCTTCGTCCTCAACATCCAGCGCATGCCGGACGGTCACAAGCAGCGGCCCGCCAAAGAGCCGAAGCCGGTAGTCTTCCTCCAGCATGGCCTGCTCAGCTCTTCGGTTGATTGGGCCATCAACTATCCCCCAGAGAGCCTCGGTACAGTGGTGAACTGACCGTTTCTATATTTATCAGCGATTAACAGTGGCCGAACAAAGGAAAAGAACGAAAGACTAGTGCGACGATGGGATAACGAGAACATTGATGCAGGCATGACATAGAGAAAATAGGCGATTTATCGTGTCTGCTGCTTGCCTTTTTTCTCTCGGGGTTTGAGCAGATTACGTTTATTTCTCTTTTTTTTAATATGCTATCTACCAGTCAGTGCAAGTGAACACAATTTGAAGGGGAGTTGTCTTCGTCTCGAGTTCTCGGCCTGACGCGGACAAGTTCCTTTGTTGGAACGTGAAATATAGGTGCAGCCGTGAGCAAAAGTATACGGAGCAGGGTTTGTGCGATAAAACTCATTTTCTCCTCTGTCATTGAATGCAGCTTGACATTAAAGATTGCAGTCTGACCTTGGCATTACGAATTTTCTAGTGCACTTGTCAGTTTCCGTTTATGCGTGTTATTTACAATGAAATTCTGTTTTTTTTTTTCGATGTCTTGGTGGTGCGTATATTTTTGCTCACGGGTGTAGATATAGGACGAAGCTTCCTTCGTTCGGCAGCTGTTACTCCAGCCTCCATCTTACTGCGAACCTTTGGAGTTGTTTCCAGGTTACCAGTGTCAAACCAGACACGAAAATTTGTTTTGGTTATACTTTTTAGTGTCATCAACATGTGACACTAGCAATCATCCGGAATGATACAAGTATTAGGGAGAATTCACTGGACATTCCATCGTAAGTAGAATACAGGTCGAGCCACAGCACGGGTATGGCTGCACCGGGTGTCATTTTAGGCAGTGCCTAAGCCCTCACTTTTACATATCACGTAATCTAATCAAGAACCGCGATACAAAAATCGAAAATGGAAGCTACAAGGACGACGGAAAACTTGGTTAGCCCACAGTGTTCTTGGTGAAAACGATTAAGAAACTGAAAGGTTATGAAAGAAGCGGGGAAATAAAGAAATGCACCCACGCCGTCACTAAGCGTGCTACAGTTGCCTTACAAAAAATGAATTGACACTTTATAGAATATCCTGTGGAATATTTCTATCGACACTGCATATAGAATGGTTGATAAAAGTATGAAGCAATATCTACAAAGAGTCAAAATATTCTATATGGATCTGTGTATACACATTTACTAGACGATAGCCCATTAAAGAAGTGCAAGACCAGAAGCCATTAGGTTATCTATAACAGTCTATGTGATTTCTGTGCAGACTTTTTATCGATAATAGCCTATAGAATGTGTAAGCTCCATCAGTTCTTTGACCATTTATAGACAATTTTATCAGCGAGGAGGAATGTAGCCCGGAACCAGCGCGTCGCGCCGCTCTTTTCCTCGCACTGGTATGGGCGCATTCCGCTTTCTCCCAGCTCAACAAAAAACAAAACAAATTGGTGGCATAACACAGGCACAAAAATTCTGCGCAGACAACCTAAGTCAGTCAGACTAAACTAAGACAGCGAAATTCAGGCCTCATTGTAATTTACAGTTTCTAACATGTCACAAGCCACAGCTGTAGCTCACCCTTCCACAAACAGCAACAAAATCGTAGATAATAGTTACTGGAGAAATTTCTAACCAATACACGAGGTATTTTATTACTTTTATGCTGTCTTTATCATTTTATTTATCAGAATACACAAACTACTTGAAATACACCGCACAGGCTAACCTAAAGACTTCGGGTCAACTCACTGCTGGCGTTAGGGAAAGAGTACCGACACCATTTATTGTTATTCTTAACACAGGCCCTTGATGACCAACTTGCAATATTAAGTTGGAATAGATTCAGCGCTATTTGTTATTACCGTGTGGTTAATATCAAGCACTACAGTGAAACATTTGTCGACGTGCACTGCCTTGATTCTTAGTAAGCACTGTCAGGATTGGGGGCTCAATCCCTTCGTCCGTGGTCCTTTGCCAAGATTGGAGTACGGCATGAATTCGAAGGTAGCTGGCCCATGCCGTCGTCCAACTTATTTACGCTGAGATCGTTGATGAAGTGAAGAACTGCTTCTCATCGAGAACGAGGAAAAAGGGGTTTATTTACAGAAAATTAACTCAGTCTAACATGACTGTTTGAGAAAAATAGTATTAGTCCAACAGGACTGCATGAGAGAAGTGAACCAGTCTAACATGACTGCTCAAGAGAAGTGCGTCCAACAATCGCACAACCACAGTTTTTATACACTCGATCCGCTGGTCCTACGACGCGGCGGCTGTTCGTTTACACACCACCAACTCGCAGCTGCTCTGAAGACCAGTTTTCAGACACAAAGGCACACACATTCCGAAGCCCAAGCGACGGCGTTGAAGGTGGTGCCGTTCCGGAAAATCGACGCCGCTCGAGGGACGCTCGTTGTTTTGCAACATGCTGAACCGTGAGAGCGCAAAAATAAGACGTTCCCGCGGTAGCTTCTTCAGGCGTGTCAGATCAGCGCCGCGTTGAGGAACTCTGGAATCATTGTCCACACACCAAACTCGTCTTGTCACAATGTCGAAGCGGGCTGGAGGAAGGCGGCGGATTCCAGCGCAAAGGTCGCTTCTTTGAACGCCTCGCAGCTGCAGCGGCGGAGAGCGGGAGGTGCGCGTCTTGCACCCCTTGTCGTAATCGGGTGGCAAGGTGACAATCTTGTTGTGCAACCCGCCGTTCTTTACAGCGCCTCCATGGCCCCAAAAGTCTCGACTGTCTAGCGCTGACAACCGCTAGGCAGGAAGAGAACGGCTGCTGGTCAGGGGGGGATTGATGTCTTGGCTCGCAGCGACCACCTGTGCATTGATGTCACCGCCCCAAAACATCCAACAAGGACAGGCAACTGCAAAATGAACCCCACAACACGGCTCTGCGCCGAGATGACGTGCATTGGCTCTCACTTTAGACTCGCTAGGCTTCAAAAAAAAACAACAACAACATAAGTGCAGAAACAAAAAAAAATGCTGCATTTCACTATGCCAATTTCTGAAGCAAATTCCTGCTGACAAATTCAGCAATCATGGAGGGAATCCTGCTAAATGAGAGGGGATCTTCTTCGCTTAATAAATTTAACACTAGTAACCCTAAAATTTAGGCGGGACCCTCAAACGCAGAATTCAAATTAGCCTGCTCAAACCATCCGCATTGCTATGCAACTTTCCCTTCTTATATCTAACGGAGAAGTTGTACTCTTGGAGAGTGAGGCTCCATCGGAGCAAGCGGCCGTTTTTGTGTGACATTTGATTGAGCCACGTCAGAGGACAGTGGTCGGTCTCGAAGATGAACTTCGCTCCGTACAAATAACACGACAACTTCTGGGCGGCCCAAACCAAACAAGCGCATTCCTTCTCTGAAGCGCTGTAGGCTTCCTCTCTTACATTTAGTTTACGGCTGGCGTAGAGGATAGGATGCTCCTCGTTATCGTCGCCGACTTGACTAAGTACCACGCCCATACCTCTGTCGCTTGCGTCGCATTGAACTATGAATTCCTTTGTGTAGTCTGGCGCGCGAAGCACAGGGCGAGAAACCAATAGCGTTTTCAAACTTTGAAAAGCGTTCTCTTTGTCCTTATCCCAGTGTACGTTACTCGGTGCTCCCTTTCGGAGGGCGTCTGTTAATGGACTTGCCAATTGTGAGTAATTCGGAATGTACCGTTGATAGTACCCCACAAGTCCCAAAAATGAACGAACGTCCGTTTTCGTGCGCGGCTGAGAAAAATCTCCAATCGTAGCTATTTTCAGCTCAGCCGGCCGTCTCATGCCCTGACCAACAACATGGCCCAGATAAGTAACCTGCGAACAACCAAACCTACACTTTTCCGCTTTCATCGTTAAGCCGGCTTCCCTCAACCGTGAGAACACCTGTTTGAGGTGCGATACGTGTTGTTCCCAGCTGTCCGAAAAAATGGCCACATCATCAAGATAAGGTAAGGCGAACTCCTGCAAGTCCTTTAGGACAATATCCATTAACTTAGAGAAGCTAAACGGCGCGTTCTTCAGCCCGAAGCTGAGTGCGAGAGGGCGAAAAGTGCCTACAGGCGAGATGAATGCGGCATAGCGGCTGGCACTTTCGGAAAGGGGAACTTGCCAGTACCCCCGCACGAGATCTATAGTTGAAATGTATTTAGCAGCGCTAACTCTTTCAATTCGTTCCTCAATGTTGGGTATCGGGTACAGCTGATCCCTAGTGATCGCATTTAACTTCCTGTAGTCAACACACGGACGAGGGTCCTTGTTAGGGGTTTCTACGAGTATTAGCGGTGACGTGTAGTCACTCTCAGCGGGCTCAATAACTCCCAACTCTAGCATGCGCTGTATCTCTGCCTCCATAATCTCTCTCTGTCTTGGAGACACCCTGTAAGGTTTTGATCTTACTGGTTCGGCAGAGGTCAGCTCAATTTCATGCGTTATCAGTTCGGTTCTACCCGGCCGATCGCTGAATCTGTCGAGATATTCCCCTAACACCCCTTTTAGCTCATCTAGCTGCTCGGGTCTTAGAGCATGCGAGCTTACCGAGTGTTCTACTACTTCTTCTAGGCCGATTTCAGAGTTGGAGGTTGCCCTATCCTCCTTAAACTTGGTACCAATGCCATCCGGCTCTTTGACAGTATAGTTAACGACTCCGCTCCGCTCTACATACGGCTTCATCAAATTACAGTGATATATCCTCACTTCCTTCCTGCGACCGGGCATTCTCAAAGCATAGTTAGTTTCTGAAAGTTTGTGCAACACTTTAACGGGCCCGTCCCAGTGAACTTCAAGCTTGTTCTTTCTTGAAGGTTTGAGGATCATTACCTGGTCTCCGGCGTTAAACGTACGAAGCCTCGCATTCCTGTCGTAATAGAATTTGGCGTTCTTTTGAGCTAGTGCCATGTTCTTTCCGACTAGTTCTTGGGTTGCGCTTAGCCGTTCCAGTAAATTTAGCACGTATTCAACCACGGTTGGACTCTCCCCTCTTTCCTCCCACATCTCTCTTAACATTCTCAGTGGAGAACGGAGTGTCCTCCCATACACTAGTTCTGCTGGTGAGAACCCTGTCGCTTCATGTGGAACCGTTCGCAAAGCAAACAAAGTTGCCGGCAGACAGTTCTCCCAGTCCTCCTTGTGCTCGTAACAGAGCGCACGCAAAACTCGCTTAAGCACCGAATGCCACCTCTCTACACTGTTTGACTGAGGGTGATAGACAGAACTGTGAATTAACTTTACCCCGCACTTTTGCAAGAATGTGGAAGTCAGTGCACTCGTGAATACTGACCCTTGATCTGCCTGAATTTCGGCTGGAAACCCAACTCGTGCAAACACTGTCAAAAGCGCGTCTACTACTTCAGTGGAGCTGAGCTCTTTCAAAGGGATTGCTTCTGGAAACTTGGTAGCCGGACACAGCATGGTAAACAAGTACCTGTAGCCTGATTTTGTTTTTGGAAGAGGCCCTACCGTGTCTATTACAAGCCGTCTGAAAGGCTCTGTTATTAAGGGCACTACCTTCAGTGGAGCTTTCCAAGTCTCTCCTGGTTTACCAGAACGCTGGCAGGCGTCGCATGATCTTACAAAGTTTTCTACATCTTTGAAACAGCCAGGCCAGTAGTATTCCATAAGCAATCTTTCCTTTGATTTGTTTATGCCTAGGTGGCCGGACCACCCATTTCCATGACAAAGACTCAAAAGGTCCTCCCTATACTTAGTAGGTATGACTAACTGATCTAAAATCCTACCCTTTCGATCTCTGTAATGCCGATACAACAATCCTCCTTTCTCATGTATCGTTACGTTGCGCCTAGCAATGCCTTCTTTAGCTGTGTCCCGTAATTTAGCTAAGCTCTCATCATTCTTTTGCTCAGCTGCCAGTGACTCTCTATCCACGCGTAAGAGTTGATCAAAGTTCTTTGAGGCCGGTGATAATAACGACCCTGTCTCGCTTGGGAGCGCGTCTGCATGCTCTTCCTGCAGGCTAGAACTCTGACACTCTAGTGCTACGCTCTCATTGAGCTGGTCAACTGGCAGGCTCTCCTCAACTGTTCTTTTGTCCGTCGGGCCTAGCTCGGATTCGGGTATTGAAGCTATCCCCTTTTCTGCTTCAGCTGGAGGAGCTTGAGCATTTTCAGCCGAAAGCGCCGCGATCTTACGAGCTTGGCCTCTGATCAATGCCTGTACTATGCCCTCTCCCAGTTTGAGCCCTCTGTCACGCAGTAACTGATTCGAACGATTCGAAAAGATGTAGGGATACTGCAGTGACAAAAATTTGGAAACTGCAGCCTCAGTCTCTAGCTCCCCGAATGGTCCACTGATTTTGACTTTGGCCATGGGCAGACACACGCTGTGTTCTTCTACAACCTGTTTTATCCATGCTACTTCTCCGGTGAAGTCCTCTACCAACACGTAAGACGGATGGACAATGTCCAGCGTGGCGGCACTGTCTCTTAGCACTCGGCATGGTTTTCCATTAACTTGCAGGTCGTGGAGATATGGACATAAAAGTTCCATATTCTCATCCTTTTCCTCCACGTAGGAAAAAACTACGCTTGGCTTCTCGCAGTTTACAGCTATATGTCCCAGTTTGTGGCATTTGTAACAGCGAATTGGTCTGACAGATTGGAATTTTCTTTTCTGTTCTTTTTGTGCGGTTTCTCCGTTAACTTTCTCCTCGCTCTTTTCTGCGGGCTTTTCCGCCATGTCTACAGGCTCGGATCGTCTAGCTTGCGCACCCTTTTTGAACGGAAATGGCTTCCGCGGTCCATTTCGACCGTCCCAGTTTCCCTCCTCGGCGTTCAACTTTCTACGGGTTGCGTACTCTTCGGCTAATTCAGCCGCCCTTTCCACAGTGTTTACATTACCTCTATCTTGCACCCACAGTTTCACAGCTTGGGGAATGGTTTTGTAAAACTGCTCTAGACACATGCATTCAATGATCATGTCTCTGCTGTCGTACGCTTCCGCGCTTTTAAGCCACTCGACTAGGTTGGCCTTTAAGCTATATGCAAACTCCGGATAGCCCTCGCTATCTTTCTTGCCTGTGCTCCTAAACCTTTGCCGAAAAGCTTCGGCTGAAAGGCGGTATTTCTTCAGGAGACTAGCCTTAACTTTCGCATAATCATATGCATCCTGCACACTCAATCTGGCGATTACTTCCGCCGCCTCACACGGCAACATAGACAGCAACCGCTGTGGCCATGTACTCGGACCGAAGTTCATCTTTTCGCAAGTCCTTTCAAAATTGCTTAGGAACAAGCCTATGTCGGTCCCGACCTCATATGGCTTTAATAGCCTGTCCATGCGGTACGATTCTGCCTCACTTGATCGACCCAGAGCTCCTTCACTTCCTTGAGACAACTCCAAACGTCTGTTTTCAAGTTCAAGTTGCATTTTTGTTATCTCGCGATCTTTATCGCGTTCCTCTCTCTCTCGTTTTTCTCTGTCTCGTTCTTCTCTTTCTTTTTCCCGTTTCTCTCTCTTTTTGAGAAGTTCCAATCCCATTTCAATATCTTGCTCACTGGCCTGATTGGAAATTAGCTCCAATAATTCCGATTTGAGCATTTCCTTGCGTACATCTAGGCCCAGTTCCTCACCAACAATCAACAACTCGTCTCTCAGCAGTGTCCTTAACTCCATGACTGCTGCTTTACTGCCTTGATTCTGCTCTCTAAATCTAGCTAGGAAAACACAACCTAGCTAACACACAACAATCTAGCTTCCCTACTGTTCTAAACAGAACAACCACAAAATGAAGCCTAGAGAGTCAAAGCAAAAACCAAGCACTCACCACAGATACAGCACCATGTCGCAAAGTCCATCTCACCGCTGTCAGCCAGTTGTCAGGATTGGGGGCTCAATCCCTTCGTCCGTGGTCCTTTGCCAAGATTGGAGTACGGCATGAATTCGAAGGTAGCTGGCCCATGCCGTCGTCCAACTTATTTACGCTGAGATCGTTGATGAAGTGAAGAACTGCTTCTCATCGAGAACGAGGAAAAAGGGGTTTATTTACAGAAAATTAACTCAGTCTAACATGACTGTTTGAGAAAAATAGTATTAGTCCAACAGGACTGCATGAGAGAAGTGAACCAGTCTAACATGACTGCTCAAGAGAAGTGCGTCCAACAATCGCACAACCACAGTTTTTATACACTCGATCCGCTGGTCCTACGACGCGGCGGCTGTTCGTTTACACACCACCAACTCGCAGCTGCTCTGAAGACCAGTTTTCAGACACAAAGGCACACACATTCCGAAGCCCAAGCGACGGCGTTGAAGGTGGTGCCGTTCCGGAAAATCGACGCCGCTCGAGGGACGCTCGTTGTTTTGCAACATGCTGAACCGTGAGAGCGCAAAAATAAGACGTTCCCGCGGTAGCTTCTTCAGGCGTGTCAGATCAGCGCCGCGTTGAGGAACTCTGGAATCATTGTCCACACACCAAACTCGTCTTGTCACAATGTCGAAGCGGGCTGGAGGAAGGCGGCGGATTCCAGCGCAAAGGTCGCTTCTTTGAACGCCTCGCAGCTGCAGCGGCGGAGAGCGGGAGGTGCGCGTCTTGCACCCCTTGTCGTAATCGGGTGGCAAGGTGACAATCTTGTTGTGCAACCCGCCGTTCTTTACAGCACCCGCTCGTTCCTACGGGCCTTGACGTAGCGATGAGTATCAGTGGATTGCCCGGGTTTCGCTCGGTGGCGATCAAGGTTGATAAGCGTTGGTATATATCTGATAATACCACTATTCGCTCAGCGATTTGAACCTCAGCCTTGTCCTTCGGTGGCTATTGATATGCGGTAGAAAGGCACGGAAGTTGCGTTGATTTTGCTTTGCTGAATAATTTATTCTATTTTGTTGAGTGAATAATCTGCGCTACAGCCCTGCAAGTACGCGTAGCTCGATAAAAAAGAAAGCACCAGCAGTTAAAACTACGCTGGCAGCACATTAGCATAATAACCTTGCGTCTTTTTTCTTTTTCAGCATACATCTTGGCAGACGCCGGTTACGACGTCTGGTTGGGAAATGTTCGCGGCAACACATACACCAGCCACGTCAAGTACACGCGGAAGGATAAGGAATTCTGGGACTTTAGGTATGTTTAACATCGGAAGTTTACTATATCTTATCTGCGTTAACGTATCGGCATAACCATTTTTCGGAGTCAGTGGACAACACCGCGCATTTTGCCTTCCCCTTGACAGAAGGTCAGTCGACCAACCCGAATGTCGGTCGACTGCATTCGTACGGTTGGGAATGCGAAAAACGCGTGGGGCACGAGCTCTAATCCCAGGTGGCCAAAATTATTTCAGAGCCCTCTATGCGCACATTTTGTCCAGATTTCTGTGGCTCATTTTCATAAAATATCTTGAAGAAGACGAGTTACCACTTGACTGGAAAGCAGTTCACGAAGGCCCTGTGCATGAACAGGACCATGGAAATGCTTCTTATTATCGTGCCGTATCTCTAATAAGCATTGTTTGTAATGCTAGTGAACATGTCCTGTTTATTAGTATTATAAGCTAACTTTTATCATTTTACTTACCAGCCAGCAGTGCGTCTTTCGGAAGCGTTTTTTTCTTCTTTTTATTACTCAGCTCACCAAGCTAACGCGTGACCTCTTAAGTGCACTAGATAACCGATTGCGAGTTGATTCTATGATCGCGGAGTTTTAAACAAGTGCATTTGACGTTGCTTTCCATCCTTTTCTGCGAAAATTGCGGTGGTATGATAGTGACGAAAAAAAATTATTACTTCAACCTAAGAATTCAACGGGTTGCAATTGATGGTGTGTTTTCTAATGATGCTGATGTACTCTCTGGTGTTTCGCAAGCATCCGTACTTGGTCCGGGATTATTCTTGATATTTATAATGAAATTTGCTATGACATTGCTTGAAATATACGTTTATTTACGGACGATTGCGTGCTGTATAGGGTTGTTAATGATGCGAATGATAGTGCCAAATTACAGAAAGATTTGAACATCATTCTCGCATGGTGTCGCAAATGGGGCATAAATATTATCGAACAAGAAGCTGTCCACATGTGTATCTCTAGAAAGAAAATGCCCCACAAATTGTCTTATGATTTTAACGGTACGAAACCGAGCTCTGTATCCGAGTCTGAATGCCTCGGAGTGTATATATCCCGACATCTGAGTTGGCATCGCAATATCGACTATGCAACGGCAATAGCATGTCGAGGTTTAGGTTTTCTAAGCCATATGCAAAGTAATTTCCTTCAGAAACTAAAGATTTAATATTTGAAACTAATGTTCGCCGAGCTACACAATATGCTTCTTCGGTATATGGTACACTCGGCTTCAGATTGGCATAGATAAACTAGGAGTGCAAAATGTAGGTGCCCGCTATGTTTTAGTAATTATTCAAGAAATTTCAGCATGTCTCGTGTTAAGTGTACTCGTGGGTGGCAGTTACTCGCGAAGCGTATGCAGATGCTTAAACGTAAGTTTCTACATGACATCTTTTATTGTAAAACTGGCATAAACAGTAACTTATATATGTTTTGACCAACTTATGTGTCATTGTGTAGGGATCAAGCGGTTAAAATTAAGAAAATCTCTTGTAGTACAAATTTGTTCAAGAATTCTTTTTTTTCATACGTCTATAAAAAGGAGGGACTCATTATCGGAAGAAGTTAAATCAATTATGTCCAACGAGCTATTTGCGTCATCACTGTCATCTCCTTGTGTTTTAAGACTGCTTGGTGTTGGTCCCAATTGCTTTGATTGCTTCTGACATGCTCGTATTTATCTGCCTTGCATTCCACCCCTCCTCCCCTACTGTAATGCCACTGGGTGCTGTGGGTGAAGAGTTCAATAAAAAATATATATAACCTTCGAGAACAAAGGCTTGGCGTAACTTTGGCACGTTAAGCTCAACGGTCTGCACAACAAATCCTAGTGTTTCTGACAAGTTAACGTAGCCTTAAGAAGGCAGCAATATGCGCAATTTCTATGTCATAAAATGCAATAAAACAGAAATATAAGTTAGTGGCGTGAATGAAGAAAAAATAAGGTGTCGCCCACTTTCAGCCGCTAATCCTTTTATTAAAGGTCGTAAGGCAGGGCAGGATTAGTGACTCGCATAGCAATTATCGCCAAATTATTAGTGGCAGTCAACGGATGATATTCTTCTGATTTCCTAGAGGACAGTCTGTTTTCGTTCCCGATTGATTTGCGCGACCCTCATAGATGTTGTTGCATTCGTAAAGCTGGTGAAACGCAGTACACAGCTGCCTGTGCCCTCTATTTTTGTGCATCTGTTTGATTTCACATGATTTGCTTGGATTGTTATGTGTACATCTCACTTCACTGCATAGTGAGTCGATGCTAGGTGCGCCCACTCACGTACGTAAATTTTTAATCACTTTGAGTTCGCCGACGGCGCCAGCAACACTGGCTGCGAGTCCTGAACAATACCTGTTCCCGCGTGTCGCCTTACCATAAATAAGACATCCAGATTAAAGAACACCGGGTTGCCCCGCTCGAACGGCTGACGACCGCTAGCACAAATTGGAATATCTCTTTTAACAAAACAGGGCCGCAGCAGTCTTAGCGCGATTATGTCCCTGTCGTTGCGAGAGTGAGAGATGTTTCTCTGCGACGGTCCGCAGTTTCGACCAGATGATCGCGTACGACCTGCCAGCGATGCTCGACTATGTCCTGAACACAACGCAGCGGACCAAGCTTTTCTACGTGGGACACTCGCAGGGGACGCTGATACTTTTCGCACTGCTCTCGGAGAGGCCGGAGTACAACGAAAAGGTGAGCGTACGTGCTCTGGCCGGCGCTCGCATTCTTGTTTAAAGTTGCAAGCCTATAATCTTTTAAGCAGCTTCAAGGATTCTTGGGCCCGCATTCACATAGTAATTTGTGTTCTTCGGCACTTCGTATAGGAAGGACCGCGAATTGGGAGTGGCAGAGAACATACTGGGGAAAGGGGGGGGGGGGGTTATACAACGTAAGGTAAGCTCTCGTCAGAGGCAAACTGGACGCGCGCATGCAACGATACTCACTACCTGGTAGTCCCCATGGTTGTACAAACAATGGTTTCATCTTTATACCAAAGCTTTGATGGCGCTGTGTCCCTGAAGATCATCGTGAACGTCTGTCATGTCGCGGTTATAGGTCGAGAACTAGGTGTGCCAAAACTAGGCCTGTTTACGTGACATCCTACTGACACAGCACGGGTGCTTCGACGAGTTCACGACAAATTTTCGGCGGGTGAGTACCACTCGACACAGAATGCCTCATCTCCACTTGTCACTGCAACTTTCCACCACGCTTTGGTTAACGCAGACATGTTTAAGCCGATATTTAAGCACTTTCCTGCGACGCTCACATTGTAATCGTTTCCAGCTTTAAGCGATGCTGTAATCATTTCCGATTTCCAAGCGTGACCACTGTTGTTACGCCGCGAGCATGACTAACAGCGGGAATATTCCGACCGTGAGAGACCTTGACACTTTATTATCGCGAGCCAACTTCGTACTAGCGAAAGCAGCCAACCACGAGAAACTTCTACCGAGCAAAAAAAAAAAAAAGAAAGAAAACCAAGGCCATTCCACCCTGCGAAGGTGGTTGACTAGTGGAGCTGTAAATGTCGTGGTAGGAAAACTTGTGGTAAAAACGCTGTTGTATCACTCATTGTCTCTTAGTAACGGCGGTCACAATGGCCTTGTGGTCGCTATGATATACACTGATCGGCATACATACTCGCAACTGCAGACACATTCTCTGCGAACACACACGATTGCTAATTGCAGCGGTTCAGCCAGCCTGTCAAGGTGGCCAAATCGAAACGCGCCAAGCGTCTCAACGTGCTGACTTGCTCGCGAGAAATTAATAAGGGCGTTCTATGCCGCTTGTCAATGCGTGCAAGTAATGAAATAAAGAAAAAAAGTGTCTGTGGCGTAATGCTTTCAATATCAGGCTTCTGTACTGGAGGTCCTGTGTTCGAATCCTGCAGTAGGATGCAGTAGGACACCTTTAACAATGTTTATTTAATTATTTATTACACAGCACCTTGTTGAAAATGATGAGTTTACACTCGCAAAGCCGTTTGAAGCCAGAAGGACGAAGTTGAGGCAAATCCATGCCCTTCCGATAATTCCCACGCAGGCTGAGCCTCCCCAATAGCAGCTCCCGTAGACACTAGCGCCAGGGTTCCTTCTACAAATTATTGTATGAAACTCTATGGTATTGGTTAGTTTCTTAACTTCTTGCTTCCCCAAATGTCAGCAGATGCCATACTGGTTTTCTTTGCCTCCTCATAGAAGGCGCGGGAGCTTTGAGGCACAGACATTGAAAAACCTATGCGAGGTCAG
Organism: Dermacentor albipictus; assembly: GCF_038994185.2. NCBI lineage: Eukaryota > Metazoa > Arthropoda > Arachnida > Ixodida > Ixodidae > Dermacentor > Dermacentor albipictus. The sequence goes on from NC_091822.1 coordinate 182,869,108, forward strand.
GCATCTACAGCTACTGTGTTACAGAAGAAGAAGCGAAACGAGTGTCCCAGATAAGCAGTCAGACGCAGTGTGCAATTTCAGGATTGTGACCCTTGAGTATTAGTGATTAAAGGCAGCGCATTTAATATACCACGCGCTGAAAAAGTGGCCTCGTCTGTCGCTCCTCGTAAGTGATAAGAGCACTAAACTGTCAGACGTCTTTATGTCGGTAAACTTGACTCCTTGCAACAACCGGCTCCGCAGTACTGTCGACCTCTAAGGTCTGAAGCACGGCATCGGAGATAGACATGGAAAGAAAGAAATTCTTCAGAGCCAACCTATACGTATCATGGAAATTGGGAGACACAGACGCTGTTAGCACTTGCGACCGACTTAGCGGTCTTTGTGATTACAAATACCTCACAAGCGCTTTGCACAAGGGCCCCATTCTTTGTCAGGGTACCAGCAAGATAGGTTCGCATTTCGAAGCGCCTTGGTCAGCGTTTTGAAGCACGTGGGTCAGCGCTTCGAAGCACGTGGGTCAGCGCTTCGAAGCACGTGGGTCAGTCTGTCTGAAGCAGACTACATACCATGCCAGCGCTCGGAGCAGCGCGTAGGACATCTTTCAGCCTGAATAGAACGGCCGCCATTAAAGCGAAGCTTTTGTTCTTTCTTCCCATACTTTGCACGAGCAAGGCAAGTCTGGCCTATAGTAAACTGGGCCGATTCAGGAGGTAGTGTAACCTAATTGGCCACCTCGTAGGCCATAATAAATGGTGTCTAGACCCATGCTCTAGCGATAGTTGCCTCTGAGGAGCAGAAGCAGATCTCGAAGGCTATGCTTTAGATAACATCATGCACCGTGAGCAACTGGGGAGCCGGGAACAAATCATAAACGCCATGTTTCGAATCCCTCTTATACCAGAGCGCTATATCAGTCATCCCACAGGTCCTAACTGGTGTTGTAACGCGGTCGATCATGCAATCAGTCCAATTTCACAGCATCCCAACACCTCATAGCACTAACAGCTAGAGCTGACATCCAGCAGCGTAACTGAGCAGGTCTACCAGTAAGCTGTCGCTTGACCTTATAGCAGTTGTTCTACCGATGGTCCGTGTTCAATTTTTAAGGCTAAAGTCTTAGATGGCTCATGCGTCGACAAATCCGACGACCGTACGTCGCTATGGCACCAAACGTCAAGCGTATGCGCGAGTACGACATCAATTTCTTCAGCAACAAAAGAGCTCGATTATTTCTGTTCGCGTTGAAAAAACACCCTTCTAAAAGATCAGTGTCGGCACAAAAGTGTCTGCGTGTGGTTTTCCCGGTTTTGTTCTTTCCAGATCAATGTACAGGTATCTGAAAACGCTTTGAGGAATATAAGTACTCCTGCGAAAACTATAAATAAATCTGTTCTTGAAAGTCAGCGCTGTGTGTTTGTTTAATTTGCCTTTCCGTGTCCCTCTCATTTTGCCTGCGCCACAAGGAAGTAGGAGGCACCATATATACAAGCCCATGTGGCTACCGCCGTGGATTGAAGGGCTAAAATAAAAAAAAGTCACTCGATGAACCTGGGTATTCGTCCTAATAGTCTTCGCAGACTTGCCACGACCGTTCTAACGTTCCACTGACCCCGCAGAAGCAGCGGTGATTTCTAGGCAACCGAAAAAAAGAACAAGCGAAAAACAAGTAAAAAAAGAAACAAGTAATAAGAAGTAACAACGCATTAGAACAATAAGTTAAATAATGTTTCGTGAGCTCGCAGGCTTTCGCCTTCATCCACTTTAGCGTATATGCTAAAGTGACTGTCAACTTTTGTTCCGATGAATTCGGAAGGAGATTACGCCCTTTCCTTTGCTGCATTCTCAAGTTTCTCAACAAGGTCGCATTGTTTGGTTCACATCGTTCGATAAACAGTTGGAATGTTGAGCATTTGTGATATTTTAAGTAATAACACTACTTGGGAACTACGACTTCCGTCTAGACTACCTACGTCTGCGCGGGTCTTGAATAAATGCTTGTCGCTGTTGCTTCGGAATAGACGGTGCTCGCTTTGATATTGGAAACTAAAGATGAAAGAACGAGAACCATAAAATATGATGGATGTTGTCTCGCCGTCATAGAGCTCTTAAGTCTTCTTTGATAGCTATCGATCATCTTTGTTGCTACGCAACCGGTGTAACCCATTTCGTGTGACTTCCGTCACGATCGATGTGGCCTTCGCCGGACGTCTCGTGATTGCGGGTCGCGGAAAAATGCCGTCCGTAAGCTTCACTGCAGCTTTTTATTTTGCTTTTTTTTTCAGTATATAGATCGACATGTTCCACAAAGTCCAGTAAATCTCTTTAGTTTCAGCGAGAGCCATACGGATTTGAGTAGGATCGCAAGAAAAACAAAATGTGCCTTCGCGATTCATTCTGAAGAGGAAAATTTAATAGTGCACGTCTGGGGTCACGAACACATTACAAGGAATTAAGAGAACCCTATCTTCAGCTTAAAGTATAGAAGGGAAATTTGTCCCAGGTGAGGACCCTAATGCGTTTCGCTGATAGGCTGAGGCACCTGATCTGCGCTGATTATATTTGGAGCCTGTACCTGCACTTTGCGTCAGCTTTCGCTCACCTTTCCTTGCCATTATCTTCTATTTATATCTTTACTAGCAGACTTTATCTCGTCAATTTCCGATAACAATTTCAATACACACACTTGCTTCTATATTTCATCTTTATTTCACATTTGCTCGTCAGTAGCTATATCACTGATTCGTTAATATATTGTGGTCCTCTAAATAGCAGTTAATTAAGAAATGTTCGCAGTTAATGCAAAGAATTTACTTGCAGAATTTTTCGTTGTCATTGCCATGCTTTTAACCCCTACACATGGTAAGTACGATTGATGCAAGAATATCAGGACAACTGCCAGCTCACGAAAATGATGAGGGGAGCGACTGTAGTAGAGTTTGCTGTTGGGCTAGTTGGCTCATAAATTCGTAGTTAAAGAGAGCAAACGGAACAAGAAAGTGAAACGCACACAAACGCGTTTGTGCATGTCTCAAATTCTTGTCACGTTTCCTGGCGCTGTTTTAAATTTAGAAATCGACTGCATTATTTCGTACTCTTGAAAAGTAGCTCGCGTACTAATTCAGTATGCAAACACGTTGTTGTTGCAGAGTTGATACCTCAAGTGAAATTAGTTAAATTAACGTAAACCTTTTCAACCTGTACTTACACTGGTTACGTTATTTGTGAATGAGAGCCTACGTTAACTTAAAAATTATTTATAGTGACCTTGCAGAAGAAAGGGGATGTCTGCTGCAACTGCTGCAACGTTTCCTTTCAGATCCAGCTATTCTCTGCGCTAGGGCCAGTGGCGAATGTGACGCACATGACGTCACCGGTGCGACTGTTGGCACCGTTCGCGAAAGACGCCGAGGTGAGTTTGTCGAAGTGCTGCCTGCTGTTTCGCTACTGCTTGCTCTCCTTACAATGCAATTTGCGTTGCTACCTCTGCTGGCACTAAAGAAGTAGTTTTACTGAATATGGTGGCCACCGGACAACCCGACAATGACTCAAAGCGCAGAGCGTCGTTCATTAGCGACCGCCCGAGTCCACAAAGCAAAAATGACCCCAAAGCCCGGCCGGACGTGCACACCCGTTCAGTGGCACGAAGCTCATCGTCTTCGTTTCTTTAAGGAAAAACGCAGGAAATTCTACGGTTTTCGCATGACGCAAACGTGTTTCAGTTTGACAGGCGTCTGCGGTATCGACAGCGCTGCTGGTGACACTTCGTGACGGCGTTTGCAACTAGAATGGGGCGGAGAGGTTCTTTGTGTGGCTGCATGGTGGTCGTCATCTAAACAAAAAAAGAAAGCCGCAGCTCCAATGCACTTGCTGGAACAAACGTTAACCGAAACTGAAGTGCTTGGAGGCGGGTATTTTTTGTGGTGATGATATTTAGCTACCATTTGTTATTTCACTGCCTAAGAAGAAGTAGTTTAATGACTAGAAAATGTAGAGAGGTCGGCCGGAAAATGGAGCATCTGGCCTGCTACTCTACGTAATTCTACAGATAACACAGCCGGCTAACGGGACGTTTTTGCACGTATATAACACACGTCTATATTTAAGGCTGGCACGTAATACCCCACCATAATAATATACAAGCCGATTCGTTATATGCATGCTGTATATTTTGTATAAACTATTCGGCGAGAGAGCCCCAGCATCATCCAGCCGCAGCCCCGGGAGAGCTCGCGAAGAAAGCTTAAAACGACGAAAGACACCTTGGCAAACGTCATGGCGCAGCCATTAACTTCACGCTAGCAACGAGTAGAACACAGTGCTTTGTTTGAACACACTGTTACGAGATCTTAGCAGCGCTCGTGTTGCTGCTTGCGTCGCGCTAAAACTCCCGAACGATTAGGCATCGTTTGATAGGCTTGCGTTTTATTTGTGTGATGGCAGCTCAAACTTAAAGAAGGGAATTGCGCTAAAAAAGACACGGACGAGTAAGGACATGGACGGGCGCAAACTCGCGACTGATTTTATTCAGAAGGAACACAAATATATATACCTAGATCCTTATTGCCTAATCATTGCCTAAGCGCACATGCCAAGAACGTTTTTTCTTTCTTATACAAATTTATACTGGAATCACTTACACAATCATCACCTGACTTATCAATGTAAAAAGCCTCTGCGAGTTCACGTGCGACCTGGTTACGACTGCGCCTTAAGATTTTGGTTCTAGCCAGCAAAGGCTGGCATGCTTTATCAGGCGTAGCCAAAGGGCATGCGCCGCAATGTAAGGGCAAATTTGACCCTTTTTCGTTAACCATAGAGAGCTTGTGTTCCCTTAGTCTTTCATTTATACAACGGCCCGTCTGGCCAATGTAAACTTTTCCACATGTCAGGGGAATTTCATACACAACCCCGACCGAACACCTGACAAACTGGGTGGCGTGACGTTTGGTGCAGTCTCGCACGCATTCCTCGCCGGAGACAATCCGGCGAGGTTACCGTGCAAGAGACCTTATCTGTCTTTAAACGACACGGGAGGGGTCTAACCTTCACCCACGAATTACCTGAACAAGATAGATTGCAGTTTTTAGATATTAACATCACTTTAACACCAGATCACACGTGTTGGATGTACTCACCACGAGCCCGGAAAGACCTGTTGCCTTTTGAATCCGCTCATTCTAAGACGGTAAAACGCGCCATTGTTATGCTGTGCCTGAAGGAAGCCCTGCAGAAATCATGTGTTCACCTGGTAAATGACAGCCTCAACAATCAGATTGGCAGGTTACAGAAGGCTGGTTTTCCCGTTTCCGTCGTGGCTGCTGTGGCAGAGAAGCTTCTGCAAAGCTTGAAACCTAGAACACCTCAAGATGGTGGCGGTCAACCGAAGACCAGACCGGCGGTTCTCCCCTATATTCATAGGGTCTCCCACAACCTGAAGAATGTAGCCAATCGCTACGGTGTGCCGGTGGTATTTTCTGCCCCGCGCAAGTTGGCCTCTTTGTGCCCCCGGATTGTCTCCGGCGAGGAATGCGTGTGAGACTGCACCAAACGTCACGCCCCAGTTTGTCAGGTGTTCGGTCGGGGTTGTGTATGAAATTCCCCTGACATGTGGAAAAGTTTACATTGGCCAGACGGGCCGTTGTATAAATGAAAGACTAAGGGAACACAAGCTCTCTATGGTTAACGAAAAAGGGTCAAATTTGCCCTTACATTGCGGCGCATGCCCTTTGGCTACGCCTGATAAAGCATGCCAGCCTTTGCTGGCTAGAACCAAAATCTTAAGGCGCAGTCGTAACCAGGTCGCACGTGAACTCGCAGAGGCTTTTTACATTGATAAGTCAGGTGATGATTGTGTAAGTGATTCCAGTATAAATTTGTATAAGAAAGAAAAAACGTTCTTGGCATGTGCGCTTAGGCAATGATTAGGCAATAAGGATCTAGGTATATATATTTGTGTTCCTTCTGAATAAAATCAGTCGCGAGTTTGCGCCCGTCCATGTCCTTACTCGTCCGTGTCTTTTTTAGCGCAATTCCCTTCTTTAAGTATGTACGACCGACTCACCCAACAACGTGCTCTCCATGGCAGCTCAAACACTTAACAAAGCAGCGGTTGAATTCTCTGCCACTTTTGTAGCTCATTTATCGCCAACTACACTCTGACGGGAGCATGCTTGTTGGCCCGTTTGTCATGGGCTGTGAGTTTTTTGAAAATTTCTTAAAGCACAACTTTTCGCACTAAAACTAACTATAGTCAAAACATGCGAGTCAAGGATTCAACCGTCGTTCGCAAGTGTTTCTTGCGGCTTCATATTTTGCAGTGATGCGTAACAATGACAAGCTCGGTCATTGCGACTATTGTGGCATTTTCATGGTACAAATATGGTTTCGCGCATCACGTTGCTTTCTTTTAGATGCTTTTCCGGTTGCTCGGCGAGTACGACTTCTTGCCGAACAACTGGTTCATGAAGTTCCTGGCGAAAACCATGTGCAAGTACCACGTGCTCCGGGAGGTCTGCGAGGACGCCATCTTCCTGATCACCGGCACTGACATGCACGAGTTCAATGTGGTACGCTCAGTGCTACAGTGTAGGCAGTGTATTTACGTTTGCAGTATAAACAGCAAAAGAATATGGAAGTTCATGAAAAGTAGTGGGCGCAATTTTTAGGTGAACTCTAGGGATAGGTCAAAACAATGCAAACAAAAGACAGGGGTGCGGGCAAGCACTCACATCTGTCAGTTTGTTTTCGCTTATTCATTGCGTTTGAGTCGTCTTGCACACATTTATGTATGTTGCCTCATGGATTTCGTAAACTTTGGACCAGTAAGAAATATTCTTACGTGTAGTGTAACATATAGACTTGGAAGTGAAAGAGCGTACTGGAGAACCTGTAACAGTCGTGGACGTGCCAGCAGCTATAAAAAACAGGTGAAGGTGGAAGAAGCAATGGACAATATTCTCGGACTGTCTGCGTGCTAACACGAGCCGCTTATACAGTCGACCATTTAGAGAGCGAAGGGTGCTGGAACTCTGGCCGCAAGTGTCGTCGTCTGTGCACCGAGCTGCAAAAACGCTGCTGCGGCTTTTCGAAACTGCCTAACTTTGTGACCGCCTCTAAATGCATGATTAACACTGCCATGTCCTTTCACACTCACTCATTTTCCCTTCTAGTCATCTTTCTGTTCTCTCTTTCTATTGTCCCTCCGTAGTTATCTATTTATTCCTTTGATGAATAAATACCGCATTGCTGTCCCGTTCCCTTGGCCGTGATCCCATGGTGATAGAACTCCCCCCCCCCTTTGATTTTTCCTTTTGTTTTTTTTCCCTTCCAAACTATCATTTGACATACACTTGATGTCCTATTCGTTTCTTTTTAATTCGGCAGCCTGCGATACTTAGGTGCAGCAGGCAGAGCTTAAACCTTTCTTTCTTTTATGTAATTTTACTTGCCCACAACCATTTTCTGTCCCTCTGTAGAGTGGTAAATAGGTAAAAAGACAGGCCTTTAGTTTCCTTATGTTCTTTCTTTCGCCATTGCATCTGGTGTAAAGGAGGGCTGTTGCAGGCTGCAGGCGGACAAATCACCCCGCAAAACTTGCAGCTCCGCCTGAGCGCCACTTATGAAACGCGGTCGGAATTCATCACAGCGCCCAGTAACTCGGGGAACTAGACACTAAGCGTAGCCTGCTACGTTTGAATCATTCCACGTTAACCCGCACCAGCTCACTACTGACAATATTTGCATCACGGAGGAACTTTAGGTCGAGCCGTAGCACCTATCTCCAAAATATACAGCACATTCGCGGGAACAAAATGTCCCGTTTTGCGCTTGTGTGCGGAGGCCATCTTGCGCTTCAGTTCACCTGTTATTACTTTACGTTCTGAGTCAAATTCAGGACACTCCAATTAATAATGGTCGATGTCATCAAGAGCTTGTCAATGTACATAAGACAATGAAGTACCAAGTCCTGTCTTGCACCAATACGCTGGAGTGCAGTGTCAAAAAGAAAAAAAAGGGGGGGAGGGGGGGAGTGGCTGAAGCTCGTGCATGGGCTGTGAGATGTTACATCAGTTAATTACTACTTTGGCTAATCCATTAAGGAACCCCTATCATCCAAGGAATGTTGCTTTGTGCTTGGTGCTATTTCTCTCCCCTCCTTAAAGCAAATGCCTTGAGCGATACAGAAGGAGAGGTGACGCAACATGTACCACAGCGTCGATGCTAGTCCACTCGCGTGAAGCCAGACTTCACCTCTTTTGCCCATGTGTGTCTCAACTTGCTATGTTCGCCTATGGTGTATATTATGTACCTGTGCTAGTATTGGCAGGAATGAAAGGACAGAATGAAAGGACCGAAGCTCAAGAGATTGCGACCAGGAGTGACCGGCACATTCATAGACAGACACCTGGATGTTTACTCCTGAGCAATGTGACCTGTGAAACTGAATTAATTTTCATGTAACGAATCCAAGTGACACGCTTAACCGAGCCTGATGACTCTTGCATACACACCAAGTAGCTTTCCCGATAAAATGGAAGCTTAATTGCGAATTCCGCCTAGTTCTATTTGCGGAAAACAATTATTTCCTACACAGCTAAATACTGAGCAGCTGTGACCTCTTCAATGCAAATCTTGGCGCGGCCTGTCATACAGATTACGGCAGAAAGTCGTCGCAGTACACAGTGAAAAAAAAAAGCATTGACTATTAAGGGTGATGGTTCGTCCCATGGCTCATACATAACCTTAAAGTGTATGGCCAATGTATTGGTGAAATGAAATGAAGTTTTCTTTTTGGCCGACCTTTTCTTGCAAGGAAGCGTGGCGACGCGAAAATAGACCATGCGAAAACTACATGAAATAAACTTTCATAATCATCCCTTTGAAACTTTATTCTCGGCCATTTCGGTGCTCACAAGGTGGTCAAAATTCGTGCACAGTTTTCAACTACAAGATCTTTCATCTTAGGTGTAAGTTTGAGCTCGCTGAGCTGTACAGTAGCTTTTATTTTTAGATCATTAAGGGTAAAGATGTTGACCATAGAACATGGCAGCACCCTTGAGTACTAAACTGTTTTCTGCGTGTGCACTTAATTGGTATTACAGCCGTGCTTGTGGCGCACAAAGGGCAATCACGGTTTGCCGTAGGAATTCGTGGCAGCGCACATAGCGTTGTCGGCCTGGTTCCAGAAGAGCTTTCATTTCTCGTTGTGGTAAGCTGTTTTCACAAGACAATTAAACACGCCCACTCTCGACGTTGCGTATGTGATGACGATGCTGAAGATAACAGTATTTTATGAGGCAGTGCTTTCTTTCGCAGAGTCGCCTACCTGTAATCATCAGCCACACGCCAGCGGGGACATCAGTCAAGAACATGGTTCACTTCGCTCAGGTAAAGCAAACAGGCGATATCGCCCACACATATATCTCCCTGCATGCAACTGGGTCAAAAGCTTGCCCATTTCAAGCCTATAAGCCTAGGCTGCTTTAGCGCAGTTGTGCCTGCTAAAGCTTCGAAAGCTGGTTATACGCTTGACAACTTATAGTACCTGTTGTGTATTGAGTGTTCTAGCTGCTTCGTAAGATTTTTATCAAATTTAGTCTCACCAAGCAGTGCGTCTCCTTTAGGAGTCTGTCAGTTCGCAACTCACAAAGCTATATAAAGAAAGCGCAGGTAATCACAGAAAGACCTCAACCAACAGTAGGTGTTAAAGCAGCCTGTCCCCAATTGTAAAGTTGAGCTTTCTTAGCATCCTGCGCCTCCCTTTGCGGAGGCTGTTTGCGGCCTGCTGGTCGCTGTCTTCCACAATTGGCCGATACGGGCCATAACGCAAACCGGCACCATTTATAGTACAAACCGAGGCTACCAGGTGTGGCAGGTGATGTACGTAAGCATAAGCTCCAACAAAAACACGGTGTCGTGGGAAAATTTGTTCTTAGCGGATGTGTGAAAACAAATCGCTCTAGCCGTCAAAAATGACTTTACAATTTTGATTTGCGGTTCTTTACAATGGCGTCCCAGATATACAACATTACTGCTGCGAAGTGTTGATCACTGAATACATTTTTTCTTTCTCTATTTATTTGTCTTCACACAGCTCGTTCGAGAGAAACGGCTCCAGAAATACGACTACGGTAGCTCCAAGAACTTGGCCGTCTATGGACAGGTTAGTCTGAAGAACACAACCACCTGTAGTACGCATTTCGTACACGCCGATTTCAGTCACAATGCCAGGCTAAGCAACCCTGGGCTTAGTCACTCAGGGAAGTTGCTAACCTGGAAATGCCGACTACTGATGGCTTCCCTCTCTACTTCAAAAAAGAAAAAAAGCTTCAAGTGTGCGCCTCGAAAACGGTTACGGTGTCCGCAGCACGATATTCATCGCTGGCCTTGCCAGCCTTGGCTAGGCAATCACTCTAGCCAAACTTATCGCACTGTCTAGCCATAGTATAGACTGATAAAGTTTAGCGCATGCGTTACGTTCTACTTTCTTCGCCCTTGGTTCTATGGCACTCTTTTCCAGTCTGATAAAGGAATATAAACAAGAGAAAGTACATAAAGATAGTAGGATATGTACAGACAAGCCTACAAACCACGAGCGGTTATGTATGAACAATAATTTCCATGAGTAGCTTGTGCAGATCTCTTACGAAGAAGGTGTGCGCGAATTTATTAACTAATGTTCCATGTCGCAGCTTGCGACGCAGAAAAAAAGTGAAAAGTGAGGGGTACTTTTTGACGGAGAAAAAGCGAAGGAGACGGCTTTTTGGGGCGTTGACTTGCGAAGACTGGCTATGTGACATAATACTCCTGGCCAGTTTGTTTTCTTAGACCATCCTCACGTTCACTAAGCAAGGCCTTGTGCATCCTACGGCTACAACGCATTGCATCTTGCGCAGCCGGGAAGTCCAACACTCCCTACCACTATTCTCATGCTATTCGTGCTTAGAATGGCACGTCTCTGAAATTACGGGTTTTGATTGGGCTTTACATGCATCGACTGTTGCGAAGGGAGTGGCGAAATGACACGTTCAGTTTTTCTTTTCCTCCTAGTTCCTTACAACTCTTCCTTGTAGGAAGGAAAGCAGGATACGCACCTGGACGAATGCCTAATTGTGCCTTCGAGCTTTGTGCATCGTTGGCGTGAATCGATGGCCGTCTTCTTCACTTTACTGTCTCGGGTCTCCGCAGGAAATCCCTCCGGCGTACAACGTGTCGGGCGTGAAGGTCCCCGTGGGCCTCTTCTGGAGCCTGAACGACTGGTTCGCCGACCCCACGGACGTCAACCACCTCAGCAAACAACTGCCGAATCTCATATTAAACTACCAGGTGCCTTATACTTTTTTTTCTGCCAGTTCGTGCAATTCCGCGCAAGCGGGAACAAAATATTGTGGGATCCGAGAGCTCGAGCCAAATTGTATTCTTGCGCTCTCCGAGTAAGCAAGCGCCTGTTTTCTGGACGTGGCGTTGCGCATGTCCGTCTTTTCGTGATCATGTGTCTGCCCCTACGCCCACTTCTGGGCAGCTTGTAGTGGCAATCGGGATGAACGCAACAGATTACGATAGGCGAGTGTCGTCGGTTTCAATTGGCGGGGCAAGGGGTGCATTGTCTCATGAACTAAAGCCACAAAAGATGCCGCTAAATTTAGTACTTAGAGCATGCAATTTAATTAAATTTAACGAAACAAACTTTGGCTTCATTCTCTGTCGCGCAGACTGACGTCAGCTGCTCCAACTCATTCTACAGTTGTTGTGCGGAGCCGCAGCAGTTCCTTCGCAAGACACATTCCTATAGTTGTACACGTTTTCTCTCTGGTGCGCAGGTGCCGGATCCGCTGTTCACGCACGTCGATTTCACCTTCGGAGTGCACGCCAAGGACATTGTCTACAACGCCATGATGAAGCTTATGGACCGTCACAAAGACAAAGCCGGGTGGCTCTAGTTTCCATGCAGTGATAGCGATCAAATGCTCTTTGTGTCTTGATTTCGTGTAAAATAATATCGCATCATTTTTCTTACCCCCTCGAAGAAACGCACCCCTGCTCAAAGTGACGCAGCACAGAAGCGGCCGAGGCGGCACATTTACTTTGGAAGGGCATTGCCCCAGAAGACATGCGAAGAAGGCACCTCCCTCGAGAACTGATGTACCCTACTTACCCGGATGTACTCCGGGCGTGGGTTCGCAGTCGCCATTTTAATTTACTCCTCTCCTACATGTGGACTCGGAGCTGCATATTCCCTGGTGTAGAAGATGCAAGGCCAACATGAGTCTAGAAAGGAGTACATGAATTTTAAATAAAGGCGTTTATACCCCTATCTCGACACCTATTTTCTTAGGACGATGATGGCGCAATACGACTGCTTTCTCGTCAATGTCACGCAGAGAAGTTCCGAGATCAACCACAAATACTCTATCAACTCTGACAATTTACTTTTCGATTGTCAAATTTTCCGAATTTGAGCGTACAACAATAATTTGGCAGTCATTTAACATTCGTAAGTTCTCATTTGACGCCACTACGTCTTGTGCTTCGATCGCAGGGCGATGGCCGATGAGGCTTGCAGTCAGTCCTCGACGGCATTCAGGCCCGCCTCAGCGACACCGCATAAATCGACTTTTGTCATGACACCATGTAAACTGCCTTACCACACGCCCTTAATAACATGCCGAATCGATAAGCCACAAAGTGCTGCTGGCGGGCTGTTTGGCTATCACACATTGAGTTAACTTTCCTTACTCCCAGTTGCGTTCAGTGCTTTCTTTCGCGTAAGTGAAAGCAAGCAAGGTCGTGGCTTATTCTCCCATGAATTTAATAGATTTCTTTTAGGAAAGCAGCACGGCATAGAAATGGAGTAAGACGTATGAGCGAGGTAGCGTAAGACCGAAGGTGGCGACTTCTCCAGCTGGATAATAAGCATCTTTCCTTAAAATGAGGGAGGCAGTTCCATTTGAGGGAGGGAGTTTCGTGAGGTTTTAGTGTGAAAACTTAAACAAGCCTCGCTAACGCCTAAAAACATTAGCAAGAAACAAGAAAGAATGATAACCACGAATGATAACAGGATTGAATCGATTGGAATCCGCTGTGGTTACTGAGTGCCTATCGTGTTGGGCTGTTAAGCACGAGGTCGCGGGATTATATCCCGGCCACGGTGACCACTTTTCGATGGGGACAAGAAGCGAAAACACCCGTGTACTTAGGTTTAGGTGCACGTTAAGGAACCCCATGGTCTTCGAAATTATTCCGGACTCCCCCACTGCAGCGTGCCTAATCAGATCGTGGATTTTGCACTTAAACTCCAAAACCTTTTCATTCGATTGTAAGAAAAAAGAAAGAGTAAGACAAAAGAAATTCAGAATGTGCATTTATAGCACATGAATCTGCTGAGAGAGAGAACGAGAGAGAGAGAGAGAGAGAGAGAGAAGAGTGGAAAGGCAGGGAGGGTAACCTGACGCGGGTCCGGCTTGCTGCCATACACTGGTGGGAGAGGTATAGGGATGAAAAGAGAGATAGAGCACATAGAAAGAGCACAGTTTCGCGCACTTTTAGATGTTCGCACCGAGTCTACACACGGTCGACAAGATCTCCCGAATTGAGGCACTGCAAAAACGCTTTCATGCTTTCTGTGCCATCGACGCGTACGACCATGGTCCAAGGATCTTCATATTCTAAAATGGACTAGAGTCTAGCCGGATCCACGCTGTCCAAAGGGCTTCAAGTTCGACGTAGTACTGGGGACAGAGACATATGATGTGCCCTATCGTTTCTAGAGTTCCACGAGAGTTGCACATGAGTGTACCACCCATTCCAATGCGGAACGAGTAGGCCTTAAGAAGTGACACTCGAGTCGGAGGCGGCACAATACTGTCGCCTTAGAGCGGGAAACTTTTTATGAACCCTTCGGGAGGTTGGGAGAGGATCAGTATTATTGTGTCATAGCTTTAGCCACGATATTAAGCTTCCTAGCAGCGTTGGTTCTGGATAAGGGGATTGGAACTGGTCGGGCTTCTAGATGGGCAGACCGCGCGGCTTCGTCAGCGAGGTCATTGCCAGCAATGCCGGTGTATCCAAGTAACCACTGGAATATAATTTCATGACCTTTAGTGATAGCTTGATGGTGATCTCTTATGTTCTACGTCAACTGCTCATGAGTCCTGTAATATAGAGCAAAATGCAGACTCAGAAGTGCTGCATCAGAGTGGAAAAAAATGACCCATTTCTCAGGTGTCTCTTGCGGGGAGCTATTTGAAGGTAGCATGCAAGGCAGCAAGCTCTGCCTCTGTTGGTGTTGTCATGCGTGTCAGCTCGAATTTCATTGTAGTTTTTCTAGCAGCAATGAGAACGGCACCTGAAGAGCTGGTCAGGGAGGCAGAAACACGTCTGTTCGAGTGTCAGACAAGTTGTTTGTTTCTAATACAAGGAGGCAAGAGAGGGATCGATTTACTCTCTGTGCAGCAATTATGAATTAAATTCTGTGTTTTTACTTGCCGAAACCGCAATATGATTATGAGGCAAGCCAGAGTGGGGGACTCCGGGTTAATAGGACCCCCTGGGATTCCTCAACGTGGACCAAAATCTAAGTACACGAGCGCGTCTGCATTCCGCTCACATCAGGATGCTGTCGCCTCAGCTCCTTCTCTCACTGCAAATCAATCATGGTGGCTCTATCGTTCGTTGTATCTCTGCATTTCGCTTGCGACATTTCGCTGGGCTATTTGCTTCTTGATCACACTGAACGTTTAACCACGCGAACAGACAAAGTACTAGACCAGAAGGCGACACACATAGCGCCTGTGTGCGTCCGCCCCAATCTGTATTTCCCTTTTTTTTTTCAATGGCTCACCAGCATGCTGCTTACACCGGATGCTAGTAGCGAACATATGTTCCCTTGTGTTTAGTTTGCGTGGTTTTATGACGAATCTCGAATATTTGAAACGCTCAGGTGCCCACCCCCACAAAAATTAAGCAATAATATAGCAGAATAATATTAATGAACGACAATGCCCATCCGAGTTTGACAGCTCTTTAATTTCATTGTCATACCAACCTAACAAAGGTTTTCTTATATCTTTTGCTATTTGGCGTTTCACTGAGGCTTAAAGACAATAGAAAAAATAGAAACAGGTGACTGCATCAGCATGTCTCTCATTAGTTGAATAAATCACGACACCAACTGCAACACGCTTTCTTCTCTGCAAGTTGCCATTCGCCACACAAGACTGCGTCTATATGCAGTCACGCCCACCGTGTTTCTAGGACTTTCAACAGACACGGTATACGGCACTAGACCAATCCTTAGTGTACCGAAGCCACATCGCTGTTTCTTCCTTTGGTACTACATTTACCATATGTACCATCTGAAACGCACGTAGATGTCTCACTTCCGTCGACTCGTGGTGTGGAAAAAACCTAGCAGCGATGCAGCAACGGTGCAAATCGAAAAAGAAAGTGTAGAAGGTATCCACCAGTGAAACTTTTTTTTTTCGAATGCGTTTCCGAACGTATTCACCTTGACTTTCCAGAAAAATCCACGGCAATAAAACTAGTTTCTGATTGCCCTAACTGCGCTGACAAACTCATGCAATGTCGTGACTCAGTGGAGATGAGCGCACCATGCCTGCACTGGGTTATGAAACATTCATGTCAAACAAAACTACACCAAAAGTGGTGTCAGCGTCACCACACCTTCATGACATTGCCGTCTACATATTTGTCTTTATACTCATTAATGTACATTTTTTTCTCTTCCGACGTAAATTATTCTAATACATATGTTTGCAAAGTGACCACAAGAACTTCACACAACAATATATACAACTAAGTTCGTTGCTCAGGTGGCAACAGGGCAAGAGCCCAGAAGGAAAATGCACGACTTGTGCTTCAACACCCATAATGACGCCGTAAACGACTGCTTGCGATGTCGCCCATTAAAATACTACCACGGCAAGAACTTGTAACTTCGCAACCACTTTCTCCGCTGTAAACTGTGCTCGCGACACACCACACACGTTCGGAATTTGTCAACTGCACCAGTTGAGCGTGAGGCAGAGTGCTCGTGCCAACGGTGAAGCCGAACCTCTGCCACCTATGCTGTCTTCACGGTTCGGGTCTTGCAACCTTGCCTTTCTCGGTTTACGTTTCCCTATTCCACTGTTCGGGCACATAGATGGCTAATACGTCCATGATATGACGTCAGGATGCGCTCTAATTCCGTGATTGAATATGAAAGCCCTGATTGACATGTTTGCTTGGACGGTTCATCGGAGCGTGCTCGTCGGATGATTAGCAAAATGAAAAATAGTAGGGGCGTGCAAACAGTAAGCTTTGAGACTGAGTATAATGCACATCGAATAGTGCCAAGAGCGAACTGAATGGAGTCGAATATCAAATACATTTCGAATAATTTACGAATATTGCAATTATGTTTTAATAATTCATATATAGAACGTCCTTCGCATTCTAATACTCATAACGTTAGCCAATTTCTGTCATTACACTGGTCTTTATGAAGCGTTTCCAATGAAAAGCAGAAATGGAGCATTAGGAACAAATAGGCAATTTGTTTTCTTTGCGCAGGACTCTTTGCAGTGCGAATGATCGCTCTACAGCCGTTAAAGCCTGGCTATCTGAACAACGTAGCCTGTGCCACTACGCAATTATACTCGTGTCTATGCCCGCGGAGCCATACCTTCGCTCCGATTTTATGTTTTCTTGCGTACAGTTGGCGTTTCGAAATATTCGAAAACTATTCCAAGATTGGATCGAACAGGACCCTATTAGATTCGTTATTCGAAAGTTTAGAATATTCGCACACCCCTAGAAAATGGCCTAAAAGAGCGCCGCATGGCGGCGTGTCAATTACACCTTAACGTGCTTAACGTGTATGTGCTTCACTAGCCCTGATCGAGCTCGTTCGCTATAACGAAATGATGAGTGACAGGGCAAGGGTAAAGCAAGGGGAGCCCTACGCCCGTGAAAGGATCCTATACAGTCATTTTAAAGTGTTACGAAGATAGATACTATAGCGGGGGCTGCCTACTCCATCGCATATGAAATAAAACGTATCCCACAAGTAATTACGTATGAAAACGAGAATTAGATCAATGAACAGTGACGAATTTCTGACAGGAGTGTTGACCAGGTCACTGCTTCTGGAACTCCCGAAGATACTGTGTGAGGTTCACACATTGAATGAGGCGCACAAAAATTATGCCTCTTGTATGATGGGGTGCGAAATTCAATGTAAACTCATACTAGAAGAGCACACATATACACGGTGGTAACGATGGCATTCTTTGATAGCGTGCTATCAGCACCAGGTTCTATGTTCCATCTCCGGTTTGTGGCGTCCCGCCTGCTCCTTATTCTTGTGAAACGAGGTGAATTCAACGGGACACTTTTGAAAACGAAACAAAGTACGTAGCACGCGGAGTTCAACATTGACCTCCTTGACTAGCAGATGGGTTTGTTGATTGATATAATGATGGGGTTTTACGTCACAAGGAAACACATGAATAACTAGAGAGGCTGTGATGGTGGGGCTCAGGGTTAATTTTGACTGCATAAGATTCAGTAACCGTGCATCAATTGAAGCACCGAACACGAGTGTTTTCGCATTATGTGTGAACCCACCGGAAGCTGTCCGTCGCAGGTTAGAATCGATCCCGTGACTGCAGTGGGTAGACCTCTTTGCATCTATCAAATCAGAGAAAACGAAAGGTAATAGGAAGCTTTTCAGACATGATTGTTTTTAAATGTAACGTAAATGTAACAGTATTTTATGCATTCAGCTTCATGTGAATCTCCCTATAGTAAAGCGGTAACTGGAGTGCCGTGCATTGAGCACTCGGCGTCTGATGACAAGATGCCAGAAAGTGTAGTTCCAGCTTATCATTAAAGGTATCCTCTAGAGTCAGCCCACATTAATTGTGCGTGCACTCCGGCATTACTGTCCGATCAAACAGCTGGGCAGCAGTGGCATTAGCCCGTGTAATACACACGATGTTTATATCACATTATCACAATGCGCGAACGTGGGCCGCCATCTTAGGCTTGGAGGCGGTGCATCCTGTTGCACACGAATGCCGGCCTGTGACAAAATCTTCGTCGCAACTTCGCTTGACGTATAATATGGAAGGCCACATTAAACGAAGACTTTTCCCGTGCGCAGTGCGAGCGAGCTTCAGTTTTGGCAGACATGCGCGGTGTTTCGAAAATAACTCGTCCCTCCGGACGAGCAAGTAGCTAATGTTACACCCTTCGACGTCAAGTCAACACGCTGGTTTACGCTGCTTGAACGATTCTTTCGATAGTTCCTAATACCGTAACATCCCGCGTCAGAATACAGTTATCGAGTTTCCCGCATGCACAGCGAGCCCAACAAACGCGAAGGTGTAGAAGCGGTTCCTTAGAAATTGTCTATCGGAGAACGGGCATCACTTGGTGGACACTTCGAGCACCCTGCCCCCCATCTTCTTGGGCTTAAGTTCGGGCGACGGCACGCGGTCGATGGACAGCTCCTCGTCGGTGCTCAGGCCGGAGTCGCAGTGCACCGCCGTCAGCTGGTGGTGCACCAGCGAGCGGGCCGGGAACGCCAGCGCGCGCATCGGGTCCACCAGGGGCGGCAGCCGCAGCTGGGCGCGCCGGCGGTCCGACTCGGCGGCGCCTCGCGCTCCCGCCTGCTGGTCCGACTTCTTCTTGGCCGAGGAAGAAGAGGAAGCGCCGGCGACTGGCAGGCACTTGGCCGACGCCGCCCGAGCGCCCGTGTGCCTGCGGGGCGTGACGCTTCTTGAAGTTGTCGCGCTCGACTGCGACGACTGGGGAGCCGCGTCGTCGTCGTCGTCGTCGTCGTTTGGAGGCCGGTCACGCACGATTACGGGTAGCCTGCGACCGCCGAAGGTAGGGAGAGTGGTAAACTCGGTCTCGAGATGAAGCTATGGCAGCGGTTAAATTGCTTTCCTCGGTAATCGCTGCAGCGAAAGCGATAAGGTTAGTTGCAACGAAGAAAAAAAAAGATAAAGTGACTCTAGGTGGAGAACTTTCAATTCAAGGCATGAACGTTTCTTTAAGAAAGCAATGTTGAAAATTGCAACATTGCTGGTGTTTACTGGGAAAATGGGAGCTCTATAGCTTAGTTCTCGTGAGCTCGACATCAGCCGCTCATGTCAGAAGTTGAATTGACCCAGGCCTGCCAGACCACGCTCGTATGCATGTTACCAAGCTAACTGGGTGAGTCGACCCACCTGTTACAGGCGAGTA
The DNA here is from genome assembly GCF_038994185.2 of Dermacentor albipictus. NCBI lineage: Eukaryota > Metazoa > Arthropoda > Arachnida > Ixodida > Ixodidae > Dermacentor > Dermacentor albipictus. The sequence continues at coordinate 182,888,365 of NC_091822.1, forward strand.
GATTGAACTCGTCTCGACGCTGGCTCGGCCTGACTCTCTAGAGGTTACACGAACCCGCCGACCGGTTTTTCGCTCGGTATCATGTGAACGAAACTACCATAACAAATACACCGATCGACGAGGATACATAACAGGACACAGAATGCGAAAGCTTCAGAGTAAGCCACGTGCCAAAATGTACGTGAATGTGGCGTATTATTTGTCGCCTTTTTGTTTTCGGTCCATACTACGCCTCACGAAAGTCATATACAGTGCTGAGAAACCTATGGGTTTCATAAGCTAGCCAGAATACAGAACCACCCCATGTCCTGAGGAATTAATAAGTGATTTTCCACTGCCTACCGCTACTTCTTCCCTGAAACTTCCACACAGATTTCGTGTCGCATAGGCACATATGCGAATAGTCAAAATTAATATTGTGGAAAAGCAACATTTCTTTTGTTGTTTCTTGAGCACTTAAGCAATAACTGGCCAATATTTCGACTACCCAAAATAACTTCAAATTTAAACAATTTTTTTTCGCAGAATATAGGGACGAATTGGGGAAATAGAAATTACGCCGTCCAACGTACCCTCTTTCGAATAAACAGACCTGTTGCGTCTCCATCACACAACCTCGGCGTAGCCTGTGCGTGAAAATTGCGAATTGCATGCTAACTTTCTAGTGTAGTTTCTTTCGGCGTTGGCTGTTGCAGATCCCCTTATTTTGTATTTTTAGCCAAGCGATTAAAATATATTGACAATGATTGTGTACCAGTAGCGTGCACAATCACAGTGCTACAAATACTTGTATTGGTCAGTATCAAATGTAGTTTATTTTCAATTGTCTTTCAAAAAATTATTATTTCTTTCAGGGTATTCAAACTTATCGAAAATTTTGCATGTATACGCGTATAATGGCACTGACGACGAACAACGGGCCATCCACGCAAGCCTCTTTCGCTTTTGCTGGTTGACGTCACCGGCAGCTTTTATTACATTGCCAAGAGTCAGTGAGACAAAGCGTAAACAAGAATAAGCCCTAATAAACAATTGAGTGATCGGCTTACCTTTTAAAACTTACCTAAAGAAAGCTTTATTAATTTATTCCGTGGGTGTCATGCTGCTGTTCTTTTGTTTCATAGGAGTTTCACGCCAGTATAAGGGTGCGCAATTCCTTCATAAATAAAAAAATCGAAAGTAACAACATATATAATGCCCTCGCTTTTCCAGATTCGCCAGAGGATTTTAACAGCTCACAGTGATCTGCCCCCCCCCAAGCAGCGATTAATTGTCGCAACGGACAAAAATGTACAAATAGACGCAATTCAGTGATTACCGTTAATAATGTGCCATCGGACCACGTTCGTACCTGTAACTGCCCTTGCGCGCCGAAGTCGAAGCAGGAGACGCCTTCCCAGACGCTCCAGCCATAAGGCCCCTCTGGGACGGCGAACGCACCGGCTCGCAAGGTTCCACCAGCGACGACGACGACGTCATCGAAGCGGCGAAAGGTCCCGCAGGACCGGACATCCTCCTCGTCCCTCGTGCTCGCGTGGCCATCTCCAGTTCGGCCAGAGTGCGACATTTCCACTCGAGTTCTCTCTGCAGGTTTGCGATGATGGAGTTCTTCTCCGACAGCTCCGCCTGGTGCTGCCAGTCCTGCGAGCAAAGTGGATAGCGCCTTACCTTTGAAGATTCAGTCACTAACCGCTTAACGAATCAATCGGATGCGTCTGCTTAGAAGTTACAATATATTAAGTTGTAAGTTATAATAAGTTATGATAAGTTATATAAGTTATAACCCCATACCGTGAAAGTTCGCGATAGAACACGATTCCGAATTGACACCTAGAGCAATTTCGTGGACATGAAAAATTTGAATAATATTGATCTTCCTGTAATTTGGGGAAACACGTACGCTCAGTTTCTGTCTTGCAAATCCTGTCTCGGCCTCTTGCTTTCTCTTTCAACACACACAAAAAAATTCGAAGATATGCAGTATCTAGTTTTAGACGCCTAAATAAAAAATAATAATAAAACGTATGCATGGAAAGCGCAATAAAACTGCTGCGCACATCTTACGTCCGTCCTTTTCTCCAATATGCGTTATGCTGTTGGAGCCTTATCAACAGATCATGACCGAGTCACTAGTATTGCGTGCTGCATTTTAGGGAATGTGCTGTTTAACTCGCCAATATTATTTAGTAGTGCTGCAATATGCAACGTTTTCGGGTTTCTCCCGCTAAGTTAGTGCGATTTTGAGCTATTAAATTACAGTCACTAGCCCGCATTCGCAAGGAACTGCGGGGCCAGGCACGACATTTGTCTTGTCAGAGGTTTCGCTTCGTGTACAGAGTCGGGCACTATGTTTGCAGAATAGCAAAGAAAGCATCGCAAGCCCATGTAACACTCATCATAAAGTCCCGTGGTATCCACTTTCTATGTTCAATGCAATCATGATGGAACGGGACAGACGCCGGCCTAGATTAAGAATTATGAAACATTTAATGTTAAAGCGCTACAACTCTGGAGCTTGCGAGGCTTTTTTATTCCTTCTGTGTGACGAAACAGTAAGTTTTTCTAGCTCGAAGTCCATTTCATAGTAATTGTTCTCGACTGCCCGACATTTCTTCAAGCTCTCGGCTTCATCAACGGAAATCACTTTAGACCCTGCGAACTTGACCTTGCGATTTAGCAGCATACCGTATCTGAGCTTCTAAATCCGAACGAGAGAGAGATAGAGAAACAGGTTTTAATGATATGCTGAAGATGTTAGCCTGGCTATTCGCCTGACGTGCTACTCCAGGTCCTGGGTGATGATTATGATAATCATCCGAACGTGATGCTTACGCAGAAAACCTGATTTTGACATCATGTGTTGTCGTCCGACAAAAACATGTCGGTCTGTGGCCATCTATAACTATGGCCCTCTGTTGAAGGAAAACCCATCTGGTGAGGAAAGGACACCATTGAAACAATTACGTAAACCACTACTATAGTTTTTCAACTACACCGTGAACAAAGGACCCATATGGACCCAGAAACATCAATAATCATTATTTTATTGTATTCATTTGGCAAGTGGATGTTTTATTTCAATAATGATCATCTACAACTGAAAAACTAACGCACTGTACACGGAGTTTCCAACAGGAGTGAAATACTTCAAGAAACACACGAGGCTGTATCCAGTGAGGTTCAAAAACTACCGCCGTAATTTCTGCTATGCTGACCGCTTTAAAGGCATGCAATAACATGTAACATGACTGGCCTGCCACTTAAAGCATTGTACGGTACAAAAAATGTGCGGATAGTAAGGCATTCTTTCATTCCAGACACCCGTTTAGGTTTTTCGAATGGAGCCCGTAAATTTTACCAAGGGGTATCAAATGGCGTGAAACAAAATTTGCAAGTGCTACCCACAGATAAATGTTCTTTTTTTAAAGGCAATTCAAGCGTCTTTCCTCAGGTAAAAAGAACGCAGGCAACGAGATGTTAAATATGGCACGCACCTGCACTTGCAGCCGCTGGTTGAGTGAAACTAGAGCGTTGTTGGCCTGCTCCAGCTGTGAGCTGAGGAAGCGACAGTGGCAGCACCACTTGTCCAGGTCTTCTTCAAGCTGCGCGATCTTCGCTTCGTACGAGGCTGCGTGGCAAAGCCTGAAGGTTACGCACGAGTATTCGACCTTCACTTTTCTACAATGCAAGTCGTATTATGCGAGAGTGCACTCGAATTCATACCAAGGAATTTTAAACACTTATCCTTGGGCAATTTGTCGAACTTCGCCACAACACACTAGCGTAACTCAATGGACAGCGCTTGCGAAAATGATATTTCAGTAGATCGACGTTATTTCAACAAGTTTCTAATTTTTTTGTGAGCAACCTCGTCGGTGTACTTTCTTCTAATAACATGCGCATTTGAGCCAGTCGACACCTAGTGCTGCGTTATAGGAGTTTTTTTTGTCCTGACCAAATACGGATATAAAGGAGCACTAAGTGTCGACGGACACAAATGCGCATTTTATTAGTAAGAAGTGCCCTCTCGACGTTGCTATTCGAAACTTGTTGATACTCGACCATGCTTTTTAAATATTATGTTTAATGTCACCCATCGACATTGCTGGTGTGTTGCGGTGAAGTTCAACAGATTGCCGAAGGGGCAATTCCAAAATTCCTGGACATTGCAAATGTTGACGACGGTTCATTTGTTGCTCACTTGCCAAGTCTGATGGCAAGAAGAAATGACTGTAAGTCGACATAGCTTAACGGCTCACCGAGCTTCATGTAAAGCGTACAGTTGATCAGTCACGGTTAATGTTTTTTGATGGCTAAACATTTTCTGTAAACCACTTTTTACTTAATGCCCTCCTTGGGGATCTTTAAGAAGATGAAATAAAATTACATACTGGCAGGTATTAAACATCCAGGTAATCCAAAACAATAGCTGACCTCAGCAAGTTAAAAACATTTGAAGAGAGGAAAAAGAGAAAAAAGGAAAGAAAGATTTCTAGGCACGCACAGGTAAGTCCCACGCGCTCTGTTTGAAAACTGCGGCACTTGTTAGAAAAGCTTAGCACATAGGCACTAACCCAATCGAACAATACGAACATGTGAAAGACTAGAGCAAAGCAAGAGAAAAGGAAAATAAACAAGGAAAGCGAAGAAAATGACGCGAGATTCCCCTAAACGGTTCACCGATGGTTCTTAAATTTCTGTTTGCGTGCAAACATTTCAAATATGAATCCCTCCAAAAGCATGCTTGTGTATGTAGGGGTCAATATGACTAAGCATTATGCCCGTCCTCCCAATGTGTGTGCACAAACGCTTCATGACACGGTAAACAAAAAAATGGGACGAGGACAATTGAGTTCTCGAAAAACATCAAACTTAGTTAATGTAATTCTCTTACGAAACAAAGTAGAGAAATAACATGAAGCATCGACTAAACAAGCGTGCGAAGGTAAAAAATAAACACTGGTCTTTCTATAAATTCATATCTTATCATATTTAGAAGCCCACAGCCAGAGGAACACATAGTCATGCAGCACAAAAAAAGAAATCAAGTTATTAATATAACCTTAGCAGGGCCAACGAAGCCTTCCGTTTAAATACGTAGATTGACAGTTTATTTGAAGTCATTTTGGTACACTCATGAAATAAAATTTAAGCTCCTGTTTTGTTAGCTTTGAATACATTGAGCTAATTCTCAAAATATTTCGTGTGTTATTGTGACAAGCACTTCATTAAGCTCACAATAAAACGACTTTCCGTACGGGCTATGGAAACGAAACAGTATAATGCACATACCCGCAACGGTTTTTTACTTGTAATTAAAGATTGACCAAATGAAAGCAGCGGCTTACCTTCGTCCACTAGTGTTATCCCGTTGTTAAACAGAGCGAACTGCATTTCTGAGGGAAGTGAGGAAATAGATTCAGGGGGGAATAAGGAAGGAAAGAAGAACGACATAAAATCAGTGACAGTGTTTTTTATTAGTGTAAATGCCATGGTAAGCTTTTATTAAGCGAACACATTAAGCACTGAGGCCTTCTTAGAAACTACACCTTCTATCCTTTCTTTTTTTTTTTTTTGAGCGTGCAGGTACTATGTTCCAACTTTCAATAAATTTGTTCTTTATCTTACCCGCCGTGGTTGCTCAGTGACTATGGTGTTGGGCTGCTGAGCACGAGGTCGCGGGATGGCATCCCGGCCACGGTGGCCGCATTTTGATGGGGGCGAAATACGAAAACAATCGTGTGTTTAGATTTAGGTGCACGTTAAAAAACTACAGGAGGTCGAAATTTCTGGAGTCCTCCATTACGGCGTGCCTCATAATCAGAAAGTGGTTTTGGCATGTAAAACCCCGTATTTTTTTTTATTCTCCATCTTTCTTTCTCAGGCTTATCCATGTTCGCAGTCATAGTTCTCAACAAAAACATTTACCCATTCAATGGACACTGAAACGTACGTCAGGGTTTGGCAGGCCCACTAAATGCCGCTAGTGAAAACAAGTGTCGAGAGAGAAAGAGAGAGAGGTAAAAGGAAGGCGGGAATGCTAACCAGTCAAGAATCCGTTTGCATACCCTGCGCTGGGGGGAGGGAGAAGGGGAATAGAAAGAAGGGATTGCAAGAGAGAGATGGGTGTAGAGAGGCATGCACGAACAGCACTACAGAGTCAAAAGCGTTCGCACAAGCCAGGCGTTCTCACAAAGCACAACAGTGCCGTTAGTGCCTTCCGCGCTGGTGATCGGTGGGGAGGGTGTTCTAGGATGCTATGACGTAAAAGGAGCGAAACAATTCAAAGGGACGACATGGAACGAAAGAGCGCCACTCGCACTTCAGTTTATTCAGGGCGGAACGTTCATATCCTTTATAGAAGATTACCTCGTGAGCATAAACGGTTGCAGGTGCTGGCAGCTTGCCTTAATAAATCATTATTCTAAAGACTAGCGCAAAATAGCAGGGACAAAGACAGAGAAGATGACAGGACGAGCGCGTGAATAGAGCGTGAAAGAGCGTGAAAGAGCGTGAATAAAGCTTTAGCGCTCGTCCTGTCATCTTCTCTGTCTTTGTCCCTGCTATTTTGCGCTAGTCTTTAGAATAATGATGACACACCAACTAGCCCAGCTGTCTGCCTTGATCGCCTTAATAAAAAGTTAATGGCTCCGCGTGAACTTAGTTGCGAGACGCTCTTTCCTGTCATTTCTTCCCATCATTTCGATTCTTTTGCACCATAACTCTGGGCTGTCCAACGGGCCCACGATGTGGCCGAGAGGCTTGGCCAATTCCTGTTACCACGTGGGAGCGGCCCACTTCGTGATGACTTACGATCTGTAGGTCTTCAATAAAGATTTACCATACCATACAATAACCAAGTGTGAACCCATCCACGAGTAGTAACAAAGATGGAGCACGTTCCTCAGTGGTTGCGAAAAAGACACAGGAGGCATTACCACCGACTCGCCCAGTCCGGAAAGTGCACCGCGGTCTGCAAGAAAACACAGCGTAAATAATGGACCGCGCACCTTTGACGGTCTTCTGGAGCTTGGCGATCTCGGCGTGCAGACCTCTGAGCGTGAGCCGGTGCTGGGTCTGCAAGAACACCAGGTCGCTGCGCGCAGAGCGAAGCTGCGTCTGTAGCCTCTTGGGGTCGCTCTCGACGACCACCGCAGGTAGCCGGTAGACAGCGGCCTCTTCCTCGTCACCGGGGCTCCGTCGAGCCACCGACTTGGAGCTCGCAGTGCTGCAGCCATCTCGGCTCGTGACCACGCTCGGCGCGGCGCACATCCGTCAGCGTGCGCCCAACTCCGTTGCCGCCTCGCCTCGCGGTCACACGTCAGCAGGGGTGCCTACTCGTGTGGCCTTTATTCCTCATAGCCGCCGAGTCTGCCGGGTCGTCAGGGAAATAGAGGCGGAAAGGGGGGGGGGGGGGGGACAAAGAAAAACACGTCGTCTTGGAAAACTGATCGAGAAACACTTCAGTGTTGATTGGTTGGTGGTTCTTAGGTGAAACAGCTTATTGCACTTGAAGGATCGACCGTAAATGTGGCAAGACGAGCGTTCAAGAAATAATTAACAAGTTACAGTGAAATAAAACTAATAACTGGTAAATTATGAAATTAGAAATTGCCTGATAAAGATACGAAGTGAATAAGAACTAAATATTACACCAGAGCAAAAAAGATGAAAGGGAGTAACGCGAATTTTTGTCCTGCACAAAACACTCAAATTAGCATCACAAACCTTCCCCTGGTTAAAACCTAGATACATGTGCGTGCGTGCTGCGAACAACATCATTCTGTCCTTCCAATCATCTCTCAGTCGTCTTTCACGAGTGCACGGTAGCCAACCGGGCTTAGCAAGCTGGCTAACCTCCCTGTGCTATCCTTAACACTCCTCTCTTACTCTCCTCGTTAGAGCAACCAAACCGAGCACACTAGAAGAGCGCATAAGCGCAGACACACGCGGCGCTATGTGTTCATGTGCTCTCGTCCTCTCGCCCTCGTCTTCGCAATATGCTAGCACTTCAGGATGGTATACCAACAAGCCTCCCCCGCAAGCCTAGCTGACAAACTCGTCACAAGGCCATCGCCCATGTCGTGCTGAACAGCTAGGTTCTAGTCAGGTCACCGAAGCTAACCAGTATATTGTGCTTGGCTAGGCTCTGTGTGGGAAGAAACACAAAGCAAACCAATATTGGTTCCTCAGAATTCTCCGCATGCTGCTCCGGATGCGAATGGTGTTTTTTTAAAGAAAAAACATTCACCGACGATTACAACACTTCCTAAATCAAAATTTGAGAGCAGTTCTGTAAGTGTTTTCATTTCGCGATGTACTGGCTGGCGCGGACAATCTGTCTCGTGTGGCACGTTGCAAACGAGTCGAAGTGTGGCAAGACTGCCTCACTAATCGGGAAATTACGAGAGGCAGCGCGCTGGCGACGTGTGGGCGCGATTGACAGCAGCCGCCGCAGAAAGACCTCCGCTCACGCAGCGCTTTGTTTACGTATATGGCATCAGTGGGGACATCGGCGAACAGACGACGCGCGCTACTCTGGCGCCATCTCGTAGCCATTGTCACCGCAGAGCCCATCTCGCGCTGCAGTACGATTTTCTTCTCACGCTTTCACCACACTCTCTTCCTCCGCGTTCCACCTCATGGTTCACTGTACCCTCCTCCTCCGCTTTCCTCCTCGCGCTTTCTTCGCTATTGCCGTCTTTCATTGCCAGCTGCGCTCCGCGTTCGCTCTTTTATCCTTCGCTGTGCTCATTCGCTCGGTTACGCGGAGGACGCCTGTGCTCGTCACAGGAACGAGCACTTAAGAGCTGCGCTCTAAAATAAAAGTTAAATGGCACCTTGTCCAATCCCATTTCCCTGTCCGTTTCTTCCCTCTCGACGTCAACGTCACCACCACTGATGACCACCATTCAATTACGGCAGAGGCAGGTAGACAGTTGCAGCGCGGAAAGTCGTAATTTCAGTGCTTCTTTTATTTTCATTTGATTTAAAAAATGAAGCAAGCGTGAGCACACACACACACACACACACACACACACACACACACACACACGCACACCTCTAACTAGCCTCTTATTGTTCCGCCCCCCCCCCCTTTTCTTTCTGTGCAATAATAGCAATGTTGTAGGTATTTGGGTAGCGCTTTCCATTACTACTTGTTTCCTTTATTTCTGGGTTGGAATACAATTTCAATTCATTGTTTCATTCATTATAGTACACATCATCTTTCTGTCAACCTAGGCACGAAGCACTTGTTCGTTGACTCGGCATTTGGTTAAGCTTCCCCCGTACGGAAGACACATAAGAGTCTACAAACGCATGCTCTCTACTTATAAAGTACTGAATACTCCTTTCAGTCCCGCAATACTCCTTACCATTAGGAGCAAGAAAATAACAGAAAGAAACGAACATTGCCGCAAAAGAATCTTTAAACTAGCGAATAGAAATAAAGAAACAAGCTTTTTTAGTATGCTTTTGTTGCATTCTTGCTTTTCATTAGTTGCTTTTTCAATTTCGCTCAGCAATCAAGCCATATTTCACACAGTTTTCTGTTAAGGAAGAGTTGACTACGCGGACTAGAGGAGAAAGAATGGGATAAGAAATGGGTCAGGTCGCTTCGCTGCCTTCGATCGCTGCGTATGGCCAGCACGGGTGTTGAACCAAACCCATGCTTGAAGCTGCGCCTTTCCCCCATGATGACCTACGGCTACAAACATGCAGCTACATCGGTTCCGGCCCACGTACAAGAAGACCAAGGCCGAGCTCGACCCTGTTCGTTTCGCTCCCGAAAACGGCAATAAAAAGGAACAATACACATATAGAAAGAAAGAAAGAAAGAAAGAAAGAAAGAAAGAAAGAAAGAAAGAAAGAAAGAAAGAAAGAAAGAAAGAAAGAAAGAAAGAAAGAAAGAAAGAGCAAGGGCCACCCCACGTGCGTGCGTATTTGTGCTACACAGCCAACACGGCTCGCACCGGTCCGTTCCGCGCACGTCGCGGCCTGCCCTAAATGTTGCCCATTTGAACGAATGCGTCGGCCAGGGTTTCGGACAGCGTCGAGCTGGGTCCCGCGGATGCGCTCCGGTTCCCCGACCCCCGGCCTATACGTGGCCCAGACAGTCGCTGGTCTCGCGATTGTGCGACAAGCGGACCTGCGTTTCGTAATGAAAATGCGCGTTCGCGAAAGTATAGTGCAATTCATATAGCTACTGCAGTGCTCTCGCTTTTGTTCATTGGGATTCAGGAAGCGTGGCTTCATTGTGACAAACAAACCGTTTCTTCTGGTACTTAGCATGACCTTAATTCGTCCCAGTGCACGCGAAAAAAGAAAAGCTCGAGAGCTCAAGCGTAAATTAGCCACTTGTTTCTCAAAATGCTTTGTTCAGCACCGGGTGCGCGTACCTTTCGAGTAGCAGATGTTTGTTGGTTGTGTTTCCTATATACGTGTACAAATGCAACTGGCATGAAGGGTGATATTACATGAACGACAACTACCATCGTTACGTGCTCTTGGAAGTTAACGCAGAAAGATGCGAGCATGTGAACGATTATTCATCATCATCAGCAGCAGCAGCAGCTTGGTTACGCCCACAGCAGGGCAAAGGCCTCCCCATACTTCTCCAACAACCCCGGTCATGTACTAATTGTGGCCATGCTGTCCCTGCAAACTTCTTAATCTCATCCGCCCACCTAACTTTTTGCCGCCCCCTGCTACGCTTTCCTTCCCTTGGGATCCAGTCCGTAACCCTTAATGACCATCGGTTATCCTCCCTCCTCATTACATGTCCTGCCCATGCCCATTTCTTTTTCTTGATTTCAACTAAGATGTCATTAACTCGCGTTTGTTCCCTCACCCACTCTGCTCTTTTCTTATCCCTTAACGTTACACCTATCATTCTTCTTTCCATAGCTCGTTGCGTCGTCCTCAATTTGAGTAGAACTCTTTTCGTAAGCCTCCAGGTTTCTGCCCCGTAGGTGAGTACTGGTAAGACGCAGCTATTATACACTTTCCTCTTGAGGGATAATGGCAACCTGCTGTTCATGATCTGAGAATGCCTGCCAAACGCACCCCAGCCCATTCTTATTCTTCTGATAATTTCTGTCTCATGATCCGGATCTGCCGTCACTACCTGCCCTAAGTAGATGTATTCCCTTACTACTTCCAGTGCCTCGCTGCCTATTGTAAATTGCTGTTCCCTTCCGAGACTGTTAAACATTACTTTAGTTTTCTGCAGATTAATATTTAAACCCACTCTTCTGCTTTGCCTCTCCAGGTCAATGAGCATGCATCGCAATTGGTCCCCTGAGTTACTAAGCAAGGCAATATCATCAGCGAATCGCAAGTTACTAAGGTATTCTCCATTAACTTTTATCCCCAATTCTTCCCAATCCAGGTCTCTGAATACCTTTTGTAAACACGCTGTGAATAGCATTGGAGAGATCGTATCTCCCTGTCTCACGCCTTTCTTTATTGGGATTTTGTTGCTTTCTTTATGGAGGACTACGGTGGCTGTGGAGCCGCTATAGATATCTTTCAGTATTTTTACATACGGCTCGTCTACACCCTGATTCCGTAATGCCTCCATGACTGCTGAGGTTTCGACAGAATCAAACGCTTTCTCGTAATCAATGAAAGCTATATATAAGGGTTGGTTATATTCCGCCAACCCTTATATATAGCTTTCATTGATTACGAACGATCAATGAACGATTATTGCAGCAACATTAATAATGTGCAGCAGACATGTGATGCTTTGCAATATGTGCGGCCTCTATTTCTCACGTTGATTTCGGCTTCGAAACAAAAGTTTCTCTTTTCCTCTTTCTTTAAATTACCTTTCTGTTGTGTGGGTTGCAAACCGGGCTATTCGTTTTTTAAAATAAACATCAGACTATGGGGTTTTACATGCCAAAACCACTTTATGATTATGAGGCACGCAGTAGTGGGGGACTCCCGAAATTTGGACCACCTGGGGTTCTTTAACGTGCACCTAACTCTAAGTACACCGGTGTTTTCGCATTTCGCCCCCATCAGAATGCGGCCGCCGTGGCTGGGATTTGATCCCGCGACCTCGTGCTTAGCAGCCCGACATGATAGCCACTAAGCAACCATGGCCTAACCTCCCTGCGTTTCACTTGGCTTTTCTTCTCACTCTCTTTTATTGTCCCACCCGCTAATTCTGAAGAAAGAGGAGTGTGAGTGGTCGTCGTCAAGGCATAGTGTAATAATGCATAACAGTGCGAAAGTAGAGAGAACACCGGGTAAGTGCGAATATTCGAAACTTTCAAAGAATAAGTCGAATATCGCCCTGACTGATTCAGTCCTCGAATCGAGCAGTCAATATTTGACTAAGGCACTCGATTGGGGTTTTGTATGCTTTTGAAAATCCGGATACCTTTCTAACAGTTCAGGTTGTAGACTGTACACGATCAAACATGAAATTTAAGTAAAAAAAATGCGTTAACTTTCATGCATTTCACAGTAGACCACGAACGCTATAGATCCGTCTACGTCGCTCAGACAGCTAGACCTTACCAGCTCAAAACGATGCGTCGCAATAAAATGTTATTTAGACACGCCATTAGCAATGGGTATTGTTTGGTACTATTTATATATACAGCACCTGAGCCCTCTCTTGCAATAAATATGAATGCGTTTCATTGCAACCTACTTGACACAATAGTGGTGCCCTTTGGCACGACCACACGAACTAGAGAAAAACTGTTTTGTAGTCCGAACGTCTGCTGCCCGTCTGTAGCTCTGCCACCGCTACAGACGGCCAGTATTTCTGATTTCGTCGCCAGAGTTTACACAGACAAAAATTGGCCTTTATATTACAACGCATGACCGTGAGTGCTCTGAAGAGTACCGGGTTTGCGAACAACCAGCTTCGCTGTTCCTCATCTTGCAGCCTTCGTGCTTTTTTCGTGTTTCTTTTCATGCCCTGTGTATGCTATGGTGTGAAAAATTTCTAATAATAGCTAGAAGACCTGTACGTTATTCGGAAACTATTCGAAAAATGTTCGATATTTGATTCTATTCGCTTGTCGCACTATATGATCCACATTCGATTCGGCCTCAAACGCCGCTATCCGTGCATCTCTCGCAGAATACACCGTACAGAAGTGACGAAGAGGAAGGCGAGGCCCTTATCGTACTGCATGCATGTTTTGGAGTGCTATATTATATTATTCGTTCAATATTCTGCATGCATATCATCGCTCAGCTCATAAACTCAGACCACTTGCCGATATCCTTCAGCGACAGGTAACGTTTTCGCACATGTGCAGCAAGAGTAATCAGATTACCCTTGCGACTGGCGCATTATGGCCTTAGTTGCTTATGCGCCATTAAACTCAACATCAACATCAAGTAATCAGATTACGTACCGAATCCGGAGTCGGCCCTTAATTCCCACTTTGACTCCAAGAGAATTCGGGCGCAATGAATTGCTCGCTCTTTCAATGCTAGCGGCCGTCCTGCTCACAATCTAGGTGCATTAGTATCCGCGAGTCCAGGTCACCGTTTAGTGGGGTCGGCGAAAAATACCGGTGTGCGATAAGCGGATAACAAATCCAAAGCTATGTGAAGAATGCCCCAGGCCATTCCTTTAAAGGGCTTACTCGGCGACGTTGCGCAAATAAGCGTATTACTCTTATCTTTCTAACTTACGTAAGACTACACTGCGTGAGAGACAAAGCGCAGGAGCGCTCTTGTGAACTGTTTCGAAGAATGGCGAGAAGAAAGAGCGCCATGAAGGCGTTACGCAGAAAGGTGGGCTATTTATTTTGAAAGCCGCCCAGCAAGTGTGGCAACATAGCGCTTATTTCGGTGTAAGAAAGAAAAATAAATAAGTAAATTTGGTGAAGATTTAGCGCGGTAATTGTGAGAGAAGTGGATTAACCTTGGGCATGACGTCCTGCGTCTGAGTGAGTGTCCCCCCCCTCCCCCCCCCCCACACACACATATATATATATATATATATATATATATATATATATATATATATATATATATATATATATATATATATATATATATATATATATATACACACACACACATACACCTCAACTTCTTCGTTACCGGTTTCCCACACTTAACATACACATCTTGCCACTTTACCAATCATAATGCGAACGCATTAAAAAAACGACTGAAAGCAAGATCCGACTCTTTCCGCCAGATGCTGTATATGTATATGCAGCACGAGTGTGACAAGCAGTTTGGTCACACGTGCCATGTAGCTAGTGCTTCAGTGTGTTTCGGCTTGACTTATTAGTGTGTACTTTTCAAAGCAGTAAAACCAGTTGAAGACAAGCGCATTTCGGATAACGTAGCCTCTTGCGAGCTCTTCCGAGGAGTTTATTTTTCTCACAAGCGCTTAGGATGTCTGAGATGTCATGACAATGCGCTTGCTTTACGTGTTGTCAGTATGTGGTTTTGAACCGATAGCATTGTACACGAAAGTCACTGGGCCTTCGTTAGGGATATCGATGCAAACTCCAGGCTGCCCTTTTTCGGAGGCAGTCCAATCAGAGTCGTCGATCTGCCCATCCTTATACCAGTGCACGACATCTCGCTAGCCAGGGTCGAAATGCGACGAACACATCGAGAATGACAAAAAACGTGAGGCGCTTATTCCCGTGTTTCGTGCATCGACCTGCCGTCGTTGTGTTATTTTAGAGGTGGACTACTGATCATCATCATCATCATCATCATCATCATCATCATCATCATCATCAGCCTGGTTACGCCCCCTGCAGGGCAAAGGCCTCTCCCATACTTCTCCAACTACCCCGGTCATGCTAATTGTGGCCATGTCGTCCCTGCAAACTTCTTAATGTCATCCGCCCACCTAACTTTCTGCCGCCCCCTGCAACGCTTTTCTTCCCGTGAAATGCAGTCCGTAACCCTTAAAGATCATCGGTTATCTTCCCTCCTCATTACATGTCCTGCCCATGCTCATTTCTTTTTCTTGATTTCAACTAAGATGTCATTAACTCGCGTTTGTTCCCTAACCCAATCTGCTTTTTTCTTATCCATGAACGTTACACCCATCATTCTTCTTTCCGAAGCTCGTTGACTACTGCTATTGGTGCGTAATGCCCTCTGTGGTATAGATGTAATAGAGGCATCAAAAGTAGACATAATCTGCAAATTTTAAAGTCCTGAGGAGTACGTATACGCTTGTACAGTATACCGAGGAATATTGTAAAGGGATGAAAGGCAGAATCAGTATAGCTCATAACGTCTTAAGAGATCCCGGTTGACCAAGGGACAGAGAATAACAAAGTAGGTAATGTGCATGTCGACGGATAATCCCCTAATTACATAAAGTCGGTATGCCGTCCAACTGCTGTCGATCAGCTCTGGCTTGCAGACATGCGAATTCCTATTTGAGAAAAACGTATTTCCTTTAGCTATTGGCAAGCTAACCGAGCCTATAGAAACCGAGGTCAGAACGCTGTTCAAACGCAAAGATAGTAATATTAGTTCCCGCTCAAGCCAGATGTGGTCACTGGCGGAATACAGACCTTTACACGTTGGCACCTACAGCGTATACGCCTCGACCGTAGATCAACTGTCTGCTTTAGCATCTCTTTCTCTTTTTTTTTTGCATACCTGTCGAATGGCGCTATGCACCAGTACCAACAACAAGTATATTTCGGCAAGCCGTGTGCAGAAAGCAAGATAGAAAAAAACAAAACGCTAACGATGCGTCCAAGCGCAATGGGCAGGGTTCCCTGGTCGTGTTTCTGTGTCGCTCGTTTCGGGTTTCTTTTGACATTCCGCTCGTGACCCTCTATTTCTATGGGCGGTGCCACTTTGGCGGTCGCCTGGCAACTCGGCTATATTTACTTCCTGTGGGCGCGATCCCGAATCAGGTGTAACCCGGATATAAAGGAACCCGGTAGAGGGATAAAGGGAAGAATAGAACAACGCGTCGGCACGCGAGCTGAGACCAGCTGCTTCGACCGAACTGCACAAGGAAGCGGGCACACTGAGCTGATAATAATGGTTCATGTTTGGCGGTCGTTTCTGGAGTGAAAACAAAACAATAAAGGAACGAACAAGTGCACAAGGCTTTCTTTGTAGGAGGAAACGAAAAACGGAGGGTGTGAGAGGCAAAAAGAAATGAGAAAGGGTGTATTGGCGGTTTTCTTTGTTTACAAGTACGATCACAAGAAAATCAATCGTCCCGCAATTTTCCTCACGCACAACACCGTGTCAAGCAGCAAACGGCAGGCACAAGCATCTTTTAAGGCAGATAGCTGATGTACGCGTACGCTAAAATAGTAAGTCGTAACATTGCACTGCTGCCATGCTTTCTAAAGCTTATAGCTATACTTGTGCTAGCACTTACTTGATGTACTACTACAATAGAAATTGAGAGAACAGCCTTTCTTCCAGAGGATATGGCTGATTGATTGAAGTGCTTAAACATTAAGAGAGGAGTAGATAAGATCTACAGAAAAATGAAACAAGTGTCGACACAAAAATTTCGTTATCTCAGTATGTCAGTATTCAAGTTGTTTCTCTTTTTCTTGTACGTCTCCCCTAGAGAAAGAAAAAACAGGAAATACAGGTACAGATGCGAGCCTTTGCCTTTTTCAGCCTATTTGTTGGGGCGAGTAACATGTTACCCACCGCAGACAGTTTATCTGACAACACTCGCCGATTGTGTGCAAGCTACTACAGCTCTCCAGAGTGAGAAGTTAAAAAAAGAGACGGTAATCCGTCAATAACTTAAGCGCACAATGTAAAGAAGATTACCATGTTCAACTGCATTGGTAAGCTGTACTTCTGAACAACATATAAGGCTACTATTAGCAGGACAGGAGGTTTTGCAAGCCGGATGAAATATTTTAAAACGCTAGCAAGGTGGCGGCGCCAACTTTAGGTTCTAGCGCGAGGCTACCGTGACGGCCTGGACCCTGATGGCGGCTACTCGGTTTATATTATCGGAAAAGAAGAACTGCATTGCGTCATAAACAAACCGAGGAACCAACCTAGCAAGTTCCGGCCACAGAGGTAAAAAAAAAAAGCTGTGAAATTCTTGCCGTCACACTCAAGTAGCGGTGCCGATTCTACGGCGCGAAGTTTAAAAAAAATAATAATAAAGCTTCCCTTTAATTTCGAAAGTATTCAACTTTCTCCCGCCAAATCAATAAATAAGAGTGGTGAAACAATATTCTACCAGTCTAAACTGGTCTCGGGTTGCTCTTTACGTAGAGCCTATTTTTACCAAACGAAAAAAAAAAAACATCGCCATTTAAAGGGCAGCTAATTGGGCGGCTTGTACATGTTGAAGACTGCGGAGGGGCCATTAGCGGAATACGCCTACCCCAATTCGCGCCAACGAGATGAGCCTGGCGCAAGGGTAACAATTCATGGAAGGGGAGGAGGAAGAGTAGTGTAGCCATTTGCGCTTTCCTGTCACCCGCTTTCGAGCCATTATTGTAGCTCAGCCACTCGGAACATCGTCTGGTTGAGAGCAAGCTCGCTATATCATGATCGTTTATCTCTGCACCTACTGAGCATATTTCTAGTTTTGGGTGGGCTTGTTGGCGTTTAACAGGAAGTTCAATTCCGCCGGCTAGAAAACGTAAAAAATTTGGCTCGTTGCCCTAGCACTATACATATACACACACACGTACATAAAGTCGTAATGGCATAAGCTATATTATTTACGCCATCAGAAAGGAAAGCAGAAAAGCAGACATTAAGAGGGTTGTCGAAAGCTGTAAACATTCAAGTAAATCAAGACAGAAGCTGTACAGAATTTCATAGCTTCGCAATAATACCATGTGTGACAGAGATGTGAACTGCATCAATTAGGATATCTAAAGAGATGAAATTGTGCTCCCCTCTTTATCGCAGCATTAATTTTCGAATACGTTGCAAAAAAAAACATGAATTTGTAAACTAATGCTATTTTGGCAAAACTTGCAAATTTGCTAACAAATTAGCCAGTTACTTTTTAGATGCAGATTTACAGACCTTAAAAATCAGCGGTCGAATTTTCTTTTATTGGCACGATTCTTGCAGGAAAGCAAGGTGCAAATAAATATTTCTTGAGCTAGTGGTAGTATTTAAAAACGCTAAAGAGAAACATTACGCTAAAGTGCGTTCACAACTTCATTCGCAAAGCGTTTAGTTTGTAAGTACCGTTATGTCTGACGTGACGATTAGTTGGCATCGGGTCTTACGCACAGTTCCATAACAAGCATATTTGTGTGTGTGTGTGTGTGTGTGTGTGTGTGTGTGTGTGTGTGTGTGTGTGTGTGTGTGTATGTGTGCGCGTGCGTGCGTGCGTGCGTATACGTACGTGCCTGCGTGCGTGCGTGTGTGTGTTTTAGCCCCCCACAACACAAGCTTCTGCTTATACAATGGAAGTTGTAGACGCCGTTTAAGGAGCGTCTTACTGCAATAATTTACCTAATTGTATTATTATTAGAGGAGATGGGAGAAACAGAAATGTCGCGTTGCTTACACTACCAGGAGGCGAGCTTTACTGAAAACGTGGACGCCCTCCCCCGTTTCCTCGACTGACTTCAGCAATCGACATTATTTCGCTGCCTTCTGGAACAGCCCAGGAACTGCTTCGCGTTCCCGACATTAGGTACACTTGCCTTTATTTTTATGCGAAGCATATTACGAGAGCTTAACCCAGCTCCTCAGGCGCGGCGGTGTCGCCTTCAATACCACGTGACACCGTGACGTCACGACAGAGGAGAAACGGGGCTCCAACTCGCGCCGTCGCTCGCGGCGTCACGGTGGTATATAAGCAGCTGCGCTTGGCTCTGCTAGACACTCACGAGGTGAGATGCCTCCTGGAGACAGAGCTGCTCGTTGGAATGAGAAGCGAAGGTTGCGGCGTGCTACAGAGACTGTTTCTAGGTGGCTTTGCTACGGCGCAGCGACTACGCGCCCCGCATCGGACGCGGTGAGCGTCGAGCAACGCAGCGTTCGGCGCGACGACGAAATGTGCTCCTGAGCAAGCGCCGCACGCCTGAGCCGACGCCGACGACACCGGCTTTTCTGCGACACGAGCTCCTTAACGCTGTCGCGTTAAAATAAAGGCTAGTATGCTTCGCATCCTGGGCTTAACCTTAGCTAAGCCACAGCCAGTTTTTACCCTCCTTCATTTCTTCCTCTCTCCGCCTGGCGATGCCCTCACAGTGACGACACTGCACATGCCACATTAGACAATTTACGAAGGCCCGCTGCCATAATGGCTGACGTTGCAGGCAGTGTGTTTTACGTAGTCAAATGTGTGCCTGTGACCTTGACTCTTCGACAGAAAGAGGCGTTCCCTTCGGAAGGAAGGGCGCGCGAGCTTCTGTTTGAAATTTCAGCTGTTTTGCAGATACGAATTTCCCCACGCGATCTACCTGCCGCACTTGTCTGTGTGCGATGCCGAAACCTGGTGACGAGTCGGATAAAACGCGATCTAGCACAACCCGCGTCATTTTTTCCGTTGATGCAACTCGATGTCGGTCCCTATATATGCGAGTCGTCCTTGGCACGCGTCCCTCTCTTCGGCGTTCATTCCTAATGACAGTACACGCGGAAGGAGCAAGCGACGGTGACGCTGCAGCTCCCGGCAACGAGACAGCAACAACAACAAAAAGCACACTTCGCCGCGGCCATCGTCGCTGTGGCGTGTATGGCGAGATCGCGTTGCGCAAACGGAACTTCGGTTTTCCGGCTTCGCGTGCGTCCGCATCGATCGCATCGTCGCGGCACACGGTGCTTGCGCGCTGCACGTGCCGTTGCAGGCGTCTCCCCCCCGGCTGGAACACGCAGCGTCGTCGCGCGTCATGCAAAGCCATCGAACGAAGGGGACGGTATACACTGTCGCCGCCGACACGACGCGTCGCGCTGTGCCCACGGGGTTGGAAAGCGCGCCGACCCCTGGCCGCGTGCGCGTCACCGACTACGGCGGGGGGCCCCGGCTGCCGCAGCGGGATTACTCGGTGCGGCCCTTGGGTGATTCACGAGGTCTGGACGGAAAGGAAATATCCCAGCGACGAAGGAGTTCGCGTGACGTCAAAGGCGCCATGCGTGGCTTCGTACACGCGCACCAAGAGCCGAGGAAGTGTTGGCCAACGCTCCATAGCGAGCGCAGCCGTACCCGTGCCATCCTTGGAGGAGCAACTGGAACGTATTGTGACGCGCAAAAGGATGACATTTAGCAAGATTGAAGGTTGGGAAGCACTTACAAGATGTTTTAATCTGATATTAAATTTGGTCTCGAATTTGGTCTCGAGACGCAGCAAAATTCGCAACCGTCGTGTTACATTAAGCCCAGATAATATGATGACGTCACTAAACAAAAAGGAAAGGTGCAGTGCGCGTTTCTTTTGGAACGGAGCGAAACAATGTATCATGACTTGACTGCGCATACCCCTCTTGTGTAGCACTGAAGATGGTTCGTAGAAACAAGTAATACGGTTAAATTTTTAGGTCTTCCGACACCTTTGAGTATGTTTCTACGGTTAAATAAAACATAGACTTTTCCCTAAAAAAAGGAAGAAAAATTAAAAAAAAACGAGTCGGAACTGTAATGTTCGTACACCTTAAAATCCATTCGGGTTCAACACTTTTGACGAAGTACTCTCATAGCGTGTGGGCGCCGAAAGAAGTGAACTTACATATTGTATCGGGCAGGGCGAGATTGCTATATGATATGTAGATGACGGGACGCTAAACAGCGACTCTAAAATCAGTCCAGAGTGTCAAAGTATTGCTTAGAAACTCCGTTTTCGTGTACATGATTTGAAAAGGATTGATTACTCGCGAAAAAAAAAATAAGGTGCCAGTGCGCGCTCTTGAATGTCATGTGACAACCCCAGCGCCGGTACGCCTGTTTTACGCCACGGGTTTTAAAGGGACACTAAAGGGCAAAATAAGTTCAACTGCTTGAGCAAATGATGCTTCAACGAAATCAAGCCCTTGTTATCGCCAGAAAAATCTTCGTAAGCACAAGACAGCAAAGATTTAAAAAACAAAATTTGAAAGACTGGTGGCAACGCCGCCTTGAAGTTCCAGCACGAGCGCGACGTGACGTCACGTATTCTGACGTCGTTTATTGGGCCTGCTTAAGTTATTTATCGGTAAAAGAGGGCCACGGAACATTTACTGGGTCACTGCGGCGTCCAATTCCATAAAGTGCTGCACTATAGGGTTGCATTTTACAAAACACGGCGTGTATATGCATGGCGTGGTTGCCGCTGCATGTGACAGCTATAGGTGGAACGTGGTTCATCTCGCATGACGGCATTACTCACGGCGACGCAAAGATGGAAATGCGAGTCGGAAACATGGTCCGTGTGGTTGCCGGTATGCGCCGCTATGCGGTTCTTTCGCACGGGCGTTCCAATGCCACGGATGCACATGACACAGCACGCCTGAGTACAAACTACGGTGCGTACTACAGCTACAGTTACGGAAAAGTGAGGCAGAGACGTCTCATTACAGAACCTTACCGGATTACCCCCAACAATGCAGGGCTGGATTGACGCCTATAAGATCTTTCCTTTTTTTCTATGCCATAAAGCTGCCCTCCTCGAAAAAAAAAAAAAAGAAAGTGAGCAGCAGGAAGAGAGATCGCCGTATACTTGTCCTCGTATAATACGTATTATCGCAGTTCACAGCACGCATGCATAGCAGATATGTGCTATGCACCATGCAGAAAAAGAGAAAGAAGGAAAGAAAGAAAGAAAAAACTAGAGTACATGACTCACACACACACATGCACAAACAATGCAATCAATTAACAATCTAAGCGCAAGTGAATAGGTAGAGAAATCAGAATGATTCGCGAGCATTCTCAACGGGTGTAAGCTATCCCCGCATGTGACTAGATTGGCATTGTCGATTTAGTCACCTCTCTGCGTTGTCGCAGCGTCTGTAACGATGAACATGCCATATCGTTTGCTAGGGTCAGCTCACGTACACACAGTATGGACTCAGAGGAATGCTAGCTATTTATGTTTGCTGTACAGCTGCTTCCCCTAAATTATCTTATAGAGATACCATTTCCTGCAACAGATAACTAAACGGACAGACATATTGCCGGTTCGCAGCGGCAAGCGAGGGAGCCAACTACTAAGCGCACGTGCAAACATGGAGGGGTCAATAGCACATAAGCAAGAAACAACCGCGCTTTTTGCGCGGCCTGTCACTTCTGCTCCATCCTGAAACAATCACGTGGCACGCGGGACGATGGTTTATGGTTGTGATCCTGCTATTCATGCCCAAATAAAGTAAGAAAACTATAAACGAGGAATAAAGAACAGTGCCTCACAGTGCCTTGGAGCACCAATTACATCTATATCCTGCTCGCACAGTACGACCAGAGTACCCTATACCATAACTGAAATATGCTTTTTCTATATTTGTAAAGCCCCATTTAATTGATTGTAGGCGGAGCGTACAGCGGCACGAACACTAAAGAAACTGTGCATTTTGCCGCACTTGTGAATCGTCTTGGAGTTGCAAATCCATTTTTTTTTTCTGCATTGCCATTCGACGAGACACCCGAAGCGCTGCAATGCGCAAAGGTCAACACAGCTGGCGTTCCGGTAACACACCGCTCAAAGCGGATCGTGCTGTATGACTGCAGCGACAGTTGGCTTTCGGCCAGGCAAGTTACGACGCCTTTTCAATTCCACACTGGTTACAAAGCACCTGATTCCGTTATACCTAGTCTAATTTGAGTTCAAGTCTAAGTATGGACCATTTCGCAGTCGCGGCTGCAAAACACAGTCACCGATCGACACCACTGGGTTTATGCAGTTGTGCACATCCAGCGCTGATCAACTGCGAACCGGATTACACGCTGAGGTGTAGCGGCTTCTCTTGCTAATGTGATCGATAATGTACCGAAAATAGCCGATGTCCGTGCTTTACGGACCACTGGCCAGCCTCCGGTGCCAGGACTACATGGTTCGTTAGACCGCGCACGGAAATCGAGATGAGTGGGCTCACCTTTTGTCCCCTGTGGCGAAAGGAATATTGGCTGCACCTTCGACCATGTGCGCTCGAAGCCCGGGTTATGGTCCCGTCTGACGACCTTCCTATGTTGTGAATGCATTAGATGTGATGTCTCTTTAGAAAACGGATCATTTTCAGCGCTGTGAAAATCCCGAGGCTAACGGTAAATAGCGCGGAGTCCGCTGCGAGCGCGGTGGATGGGAGGAGGTGGTGGGGTACAACTCGGGGGAAGAGAAGCGGCAGCGCCCGTTGCCTAGACAACCAGCGTGTAGCTTCACCGTATCGACGCCAGGCGTAAAAGCAGCGCTTTGGTCACCAGCGAGGCAAAAATGGTAACCAGCTGAAGGGAGGGCACGCATACATGTAGCCGTGAGCATTGCAGGTGGTGACGGCCGAGGTTTAAGAGGCTATAGGCAAGGATGAATTGCTGCGCAAATTGGTAATAGAAGAGCAAATGGGCCATGCGTAACTTGCCCATGTCTCAAAATGATCGTTGCTGAATGGTTTCATATATGCGTTCTTCAGGTACAACTATTACGTCGATGCGCTTTGAAGAGCATTGTCCTTATATCAAAATAGTGCTTGTATCTTTGTTGCTTGTCGTCGTGGTAATCGATGTTGTTTTTGACCTGAGGGGTGGTGGAGCAAATCCAGAGTGCGTAAACCAGGCTGTTCTTTCTTGCCTCATTGCACAAATGAGCTGAGAAGAATGAATGTATGATTTTGCTTAGTGTTGGACTATCGCTGAAGAGATAACAAAATTTGTTGAGTTTAAAACATGACCTGTGGTAAATTTTACCAAGTGTTGGAAGCATAACTGCCAATTCGGGGTTTCTAAGTTTCTACACAAATTACCACAAAAACTGCAAAGTGTGAAAAGCCAAGTATGAGACAGTGTGGCGTCGTCGAAAACCAATATTTCCATTCTGCGGGCTATATCTGCTGCAGTGCAAACCGGCATGTGAGTATGACGCTTTAATTGGCAGCCTACACGAAGTCTCGAGCATTGTTTCCAGCCCTGTGACCAATTTAATGATTGCTTTTGCTTGGTGTTGAAGTATCGCTGAAGAGATAACGAAATTTGTTGAGTGTATAAGATAACCAGTGTTAAATTCTACCAAGTGTTCTAAGCATAACTGCCGATTCGGGGTTTCTAAGTGTTTACACAAATTACCACAAACACTGGAAAGTGTGAAAAGCCAAGTATGCAACACTATGACGTCGTCGAAAACCGATATTTCCATTCTGCGGGCTATATCTGCTGGAGTGCAAAGCGGGTATGTGAGTATGACGCATTAATTGGCAGCCCACACAAAGTCTCCAGCAGTCTTCCGAGCACCGTGAGCCATTTCCGCGGCCGAGGTACTTGTAAACGTGATGCTTCATATTTATTGCGACAGGACTTATATCGACACTTCAGGCGAATTTCTGCAGTCGCCATTGGCGTCACCATGATGCTCTGTATAAAGTCCAAGGGCGATAACATAGTCGCCGCGCGCCGTATGCTGTATGTGCGAGTGAAAGCGCGCGAGGCTTAGTCGACGATGGCGGCTCAATCTAGTGAGAAGTGACCATGTTTGCTTGTGCGCGCGTAACACCATGCTTCTTAATTTAGTAAGTGAATCTTTGCAAGTTTATACGTTCAGTAAAACCACTACGCTTGCTTCGTATAGCTGTCTACTAATTTGATATCGCAATCGATGCTTCGCCTTTCGGATGAAACTGTCGGGTGAAACATTTCTCATTAAACAACTATAACAATCTTTGTGCGAAACTACGAGATCGAAATCAGTCTGCATCACACAACCGGCTGATAATAATTTTTTTTAAACGTACCATGCACTATAAGAATTAGTTCAGTGAAGGCGAAGCCAAAGCAATTTTCTCTACGTGTACATTGTGGATCACATTATTTCATGGCGCGCGTGTGCTAACACACACACACACACACACACACACACACACACACACACACACACACACACACACACACACACACACACACACACACACACACACACGCACGCACACACGCACACACACACACGCGCGCGCGCGCGCACACACACACACACACACACACACACAAATACACACACACGAACAATGCGAGGACACTATAGTGACTCTTCCTTGTGTGTGCGTATGTGTCCAGTGTGGCGAAACATTCCACCTTTGACGATCAAACGATGCCTCCGACTTGCAAAAGAACAAGGTGCAATGACATATAACATGGTTGGCGACCTGACACCTAGAGAACCAATACAAGCGGCAAAAACACATAAACTTTATCGCCCTAAAGCTGTAGGGCAGTTTTTTATTCCTGAAGATTTCGAGCTACTGTGACTCACAAGGCACGCACCACGGATATGTATACATCTAGAAACAGAAAGATAAAATAAAGGGTATATAGTGCTCTGGCTGATATCTAACTGCGGACCCTTCGACTCACGTGTATAGCCCTTGTAGCCTGCACATTCCTACCCGCTGTGAAGACTGCTTACATTCAGTGCTTCTGAACAACTAATTCATGCTTGTTTGCGGTACGTTGAAGCTGCCCCTCTTGTACAGACAAGTAAGTGCAAGGCTGAACTTCCTTAATTCGAATTCGACTTGATTCGCGGCGTCATCGTATGTTGTAGTCTTGGGCCGACATTGCCGCATAGCTTCCCAAAAGCGGCCATCGCGATGTCGTCACGCAAAATAAAAAGTGCAATCCATGCAAGAAAATTGACGAAAGACAGCTGCTCAGCCTAAAGGGAATTTCGAGATATTGACATTCTAGCCAACTGTGGGCATCGTTGCGGTCCTTCATTGAAGCGTATGGAAAGCACAAAGCTGAGGACGCTGCACGCTGAGCTGTAATGCTACGAGTATACGCCTACTCAGAACGCACTTAAACCAAATTGTGCGTTCAACGAGCGCGTCCAGTCTCGCACGAAATAATGCACTTTGTACAAAAGCAATTTCACGGGAGGAAGAGCGGCGTTGCATCAGGCTTTCAAGTGGATCTCCAAGGGCTCTCTGCACCACTATGAATGAACTGCATGTGTAATTTTCGGTGTAATCAGTGTTTCATTGGCGCAACAACAACATACGGAAGACAGTGTTCCGAAAGTGGACGAACCCTACCGAATGTGACGCGATGTAGACATTTTTGTCTCTACGAGCTTGTTGGATATCTCTAAAGAGGAGGGCATCTGTGCGGTCTATAAGTTATCTATGGTGTCGGAGTGCCGGCATAGCCGACACTCCGACAGCCGTTATAGCCGTTATCCGATAGCCGTTATCCTTCTTGCGCTTAGACATTGGCTCGTAATGGCCCCTACAAGCTTGTGTTTACTGTTGTCGCATACCCCGTTCTTTGGCCAAGAGAAGGGGCACAGCTAGCTCTGGTTTACAGGTCGTCTGAAACATTTCTTGCTGCGTGCTCTTCAGTGTGCCTCTTGCTTGGCCTCTCTGGCCTGGTGGCATCGCGTATACAGTATCGAAACTTCAACCCCTTCGTGAACGAGCGCCGTGTGTTCCACAACGGAAGAATGCAATGTTCGTTCAAAGGTGGCCAGAGGGAGTGAAACAGCGCTATTACACAGTACCGTGATGCCGTTTCTATTGCTTATTTTCTAAATCCATTCGTGTGCACTGGATTCCATCGCACTGACACGTTTCAAGAATATGCGTCACTACTGCGCATATAGTGCCTCTTGTTGACTTCGTACGAAGGCACAAGCTAGGCCCCAGGCGCAGTATATAAAAAAAAAACAACTTTAGGTTTGTTTTGAAGGTTGCGGCTTAGGGTGGCCACAGAGGCGAGCGCACAGTAGCCTCGAGCAGCAGTCATGAACGTTATCCAACAGCCTGCTAGCCTACGTGTGTCCCACACTAAACCAAGACTAGCTGGTGCACACAACATAAAAACCGTATCCTACAGGAGGCACTAGCAGTTTGCGAACAGTTCACATCTCAGTATTTACCGTGTGACGCCGATAGATCTGACAGATTTCTCCGAGTGCTGCATCCGATTGCCGGTATCGACCGTGCGGGTAATGGTGCCCCTGTGCGCCGCTTCGTACCACTCTCCGAAGGCGTCCTTCTTGCCTGTTTCCTCCGGCAAATGAGAAAGCGTTGCACTGGTCGCTGGGGCATCGCGGTCCGTCTCGATCGTCCGGGTGGACATCGGCGAGGCGATACTGAACGGAGACATCGCGTAGAGTTTTTGCTTCGCCTTAAGTATCGACGAAGCAATATGCGAGGAAGGCAGTATGCTCAACTTCTTCCTCGGCTTCGAACTTGGCGATGCGATATCCAAGGAAGACGCCACGCCCGTTTGCTGCTTCGGTTCGGGTATAATCGAAGCGGCGGCGAAGGGAGACACCGTGTTTGCTTGCGGGATCGGCTTCGGCGAAACCGGTGACGAAACATTCTGTGACGGCCCCCGTGCCTGAGTCGACTTCCGTTCATGGGACGGCTGCTGCTTTTACCTCTCGCTTGTGGATCGCTTCCGGGCCGTGCGTTCCATCACCTCTGAGAGGTCAGATCGACGATTGAGACGAATTCGGCTTGCGAGCGGTTTGGTTTGGTTTGGTTTGGGGCCTGTAGATATAGCACAACCCACTACGAGGGATTGGCCATGAATCGGGCGGCAGTGGGTTGAAAAGAATAAATACCTAAATAGAATTTTTTTTTACTGAAAATGTGATATTAAATTAATTCTAATCGTTAATAATAATTTTCATGCTATAGTTTCTTAAAGTTAGAAGTTAATATTTTTTTTGTTTCTTGTTTTGGAAAATAAAACAGTAAAATTAGCATGGAAGTCTCCTTGTTTCCATTATAAAATTATATATGGCATCACATACGTTCCTATTACAGTGTCCTAGTGCCGACGCCCCAAGAGACAGAATGATAGGTAGCGTGATGGCTAATCCAAGTTGGCGGAAGGGACCTTCTAGAAGTCGTTTTCTGTGCACGTTGAACCTACGACACTCAATAAAAAAATGATCCATAGTTTCGGGTTCATTGCAGTAAAAACATTTAGGAGAAGATGCCTTACCAGACCTATGGGAATAGAAATTAAGCCGTGGTATTCGGCAACGCAGACGCGTAAATGAAACTTCAAATTTTCTTGTTGCACGCCATCCGCTGTGCCAAGGAAATCTAAGGTGCTGAAAATCTGTTATCTAATACACATGCAGAAAGAGCAGAAAGAGCGTCCGCGCGAGCCGACCTTCTCTTCTTCTTTACTCTTTGGTTCACTCTTCTTTGCCTTCTTCGTAATGATGGTGGCGAAAACGAGCGATCTGGTATAACAGCGTTATTGGACATACTCTGTATTGTCAGGATTGGGGGCTCAATCCCTTCGTCCGTGGTCCTTTGCCAAGATTGGAGTACGGCATGAATTCGAAGGTAGCTGGCCCATGCCGACGTCCAACTTATTTACGCTGAGATCGTTGAGGAAGTGAAGAACTGCTTCTCATCGAGAACGAGGGAAAAGGGTTTATTTACAGAAATTAACTCAGTCTAACATGACTGCTTGAGAAAAAAGAGTATTAGTCCAATAGGACTGCATGAGAGAAGTGAACCAGTCTAACATGACTGCTCAAGAGAAGTGTGTCCAACATTCGCACAACCACAGTTTTTATACACTCGATCCGCCGGTCCTACGACGCGGCGGCTGTTCGTTTACACATCACCAACTCGCAGCTGCTCTGAAGACCAGTTTACAGACACAAAGGCACACACATTCCGTACACAGAGGCAACCGCACGGGGTGCCGTTCCGGGAAACTGTCGTTGTCGATCGCGCGTCGCTCATTGTTCCGAGCCACTCCGAACCGTGAGAAGCACAAAAATAAGCCGTTCCCGCGGCAGCTTGACCAGGCGGGTCAAATCAGCTCCGCGTGGAATCATTGTCCACACATCGAACTCGTCCCGTCACAATGTCGAAGGGGCTGGAGGGAGGCGGCGGATTCCAGCGCAAAGGTCGCTTCTTTGAACGCCTCGCAGCTGCAGCGACGGAGAGGGGGAAGTGCGCGTCTTGCACCCCTTGTCGTAATCGGGTGGCAAGGTGGCAATCTTGTTGCGCAACTCGCCGTTCTTGACAGTATCTAACAGCGTTGGCAAAAATATATTGTTGACGGTGATGATGGTCATGCACGTCTAACGGTTGCTGATTACTATGAACGTCAGTGGAATGCGTTCGGTCAGGCCTCTCGTTATTGTGACATCAATAAATTATTTCATTAAGCTAACATCTCTTTTCTATTTTCGTTTCTTTTCTTCTATTGAAACCATTCCAACAATTTAGGCGTAAAATGACTTTACATTAACGTTTTTTTTTAGGCCGATCTCGCATCCCGCATATTTTCGTAATGTAAAGAAGATGAAGAAAGGATTAAGAATAATCCACTCCGTCATGTACTGGTCGTCCCAGCCGGGGGCCCACAAGGCGCCGGAAGATGACAGCGAGGACGTCGGTCGGCGTGAGCCTCAGTTCGTCGTCCGCAGATCCTCGACTTCATCAGGTACGAGGCCCCAGGCAAGAGCGGCGCCCCGCTTTTCCATACCACTGAAGAGTATTCCAATTCTCAGCAAGGCCATTGGGCGAGCCCGGGAAAGGAAATCCAGGGCGCGAGCTGCACCTCTACCGAGCGCAGTACCGGGAAAGCCAGCCAACCGGGACGTCAAAGACGCGGAAGACGGTTACGTACATTTCCAGATGGATCCCCAGCCCAACGCCTGTGTTCACGAGGAAGGGAAGCCGTGCCAAAACGATATCTGCTTGCTCGCGCGCAACGAAGAGAAAAAGACGAGCAGTATGACTCAAATTTTCACGCTTACCAGACCATCATCGTTGATCAGCAAGCTCAAAGATGCCATCAAGACGTCTACGTCCAACCCCGATTCTAAGAACAAAAGCGCTGCCAAGGGCAAGAGCGCGCCGCCTACTTCCGATAAAGCAGCTCAATATGGCAGACAGTCGCTGGACAAAAGTTCGAAAAGACCTTCCGACGGTGCGACCGCAAAGTTACCTGACAAGACATCGGCACCTTCGTCGGCAAAAGCTCCTAATAACGTCTTTGGCGCCGAGTCCCCTTGCAAGCCCTCCCTGAAGCCCTCGGAAAAGGAACAGCCGCAACCTGCAAGCAGCACTACCAAAAGAGTTTCTGTGAGCTCCTCAGCCAAAGCGGCCGCGCCAATTCCCAAAGAAAGAATCGCTCAACCGGTGTGCAAGGCAGCCGGTAAGTCGGCAATACCCGCTGATAAGAAATCAGTAAATCGTGCCAAAGTCATCGCAGTGTTGAAAAAGAAGGCGCTTGAGAAGAAATTTGGCAAGTTGAGTGCTAAGCCCATTCAAGGAACCGCTCCTCGAACCGACGGTGAAAAGCGACGGCTGTCAGAGCCCAAGGACAGCGGCAAAGCCCCCGACAAGAGCAGCGCAGCCGGTGCCAAGGCACAACACGACCAGACGGGCTCCGAAAAAAATGCTCCCATCGGCACGCAGCAAGATGTCAGAGCAACCCCGAGCAAGACCAGCGAGAAAGGACCCGACAAAAGCGGTGATAACAATGCTCAGAACAAGACGCCACTGCTGCCAAAGGACGCGCCCGACAAGAGTCAGAGCTCTGGAAAGAGCCTGACTGTCGACGCCGGTTGTCTTCAAAACGCAGCTGCAGCAATCAAGTCCTGGTCGATGGCATCCGGAACCAGCACAAGCTCGTCCAAAGGAACGAGCAAGAACCTCACTGCGCCTTATACCTGGACATGCATGCGCGTCCTGTTGCTGTCTCTGCTGGTCTTCGCGGTGGTTGCGGTCATCGCGTGGTTGATCTTTCCGGAAATAATCAAGGAGATAGTGGCCGCCCTATTAGGAATGGACGCGAACAACACTTTACCACAGCGTTACCAGGGCCACTTACTGGGTGCGCCGTACCTCTCTGTCGCAGTGAAGACTAGTGAACGTAACATCGCTCCGGAACCACGTGACAGAGTTACTGGGGGCAGCTACAAGTCTATAGACTAAGAAGACACCATGCTGTGAGGCTACGAGTATAGCAGTGAACTACAGTTTTGCCCGCCTTACGTAAGAGATTTTTGACTCGAATTACGGAGCGCGTCATACGGTTGTGCTCGCAATGTATTTGGTGTGCCTGTTTCTGGGACTTGGAAGCAGCGAAGTTGCGTATTTCTTTTGGAATTTCATTGCACGCAACTTTCTGTTAACCACGCAAGTTATATGTGACGTGAGTGCATATTTCATTTTATTGATATTACTATTCAAGAAGTTACATTGACAGCAAAGCATTTAGATACTGGGAAAGCTACTATCTTTGACGGTATGATAGCATATGTTTTCAAAAATAACACACATTTCCTAGCTCCTACTCTGGCATCACTGTTAAATAAAGCATTTCCTAACGGTGCATACGCGGAGATTCTTAATATCGCCAAAGTAGTCCCCGTACACAAAGGAGGTAGTGCAGATGACTTGAGCAATTACAAAACAATATCTGTTCTAACTAGTTTCACACTCTCTTTGAAAAAGAAAAGATTTTCCGGAAATATGACATCTTGGCACTACATCAGTATAGATTTTTAAAGTCTAAATCAACGACTTCAGCAGTAATGTCACTCTCTGACATAATAAATGAAGCCTTTAAGAACAACAGTTACGCCATTGCCGTATTCTAGATCTAAATAAAGCATCCAACGTGATCGACTTTACTATATTATCTGAGAATCTGGAACTCTATGGAATAATGAAGCCTTTCATTTAAATTGTTCAAAAGTAAGTTTACTAGTCGTAGCTAAAGTCTTGTAGCTGTTTTCAAGGTAGTGCCTCAAGGCTCTGTGATGGAACTTATTCTGTTCACATTGTACGTAAACGACAAACCCAAGTGTCCCTTTAATGCTCGATTTTGTAACGTATTTTACGTGTGCAGGACACTGATACACGAGCAACTTTTCCCTCCTTATATACAGCACAAGAAATTAAGAATGATGAAATGCTGAATGTCAGCAAGCGTTTCCAATTAAAGAAGCTTTCATTAAACGCTGCTAAGGATAAGTACCTAATTTTCAGTACGCCATACAAGCCCTCCCTCGATCCGGTCATTGTTCATAGGTGCTAACGAAGTAGAAATAGTAGAAACAATTTTGTATCTACAAGTAACACTTGGCGCAGCGTTCAACAGGACGCCTAATTTAAAGAACTTTTGTAGAAATCTTAGTCTTGCTTTGTTACTTCACTCGCACGGCAATGCTTTAATGTGAGCTCAGTTCGAAGTATATATTTCTATAGTTTTCAGTCACATATAGCCTATTGTATTGAAGTTTGCGGCTATACCTACCAAACCTACATTGAGAACCCATCATATGATTCCGGAAGAGCGAAGTAAGAATTCTAAAGTGTGTTCCCCCTCGTAAGCCCACAACCCATATTCAACGGCAATCAAATAATTCACTTGCTTCATCAGCGTTATTACGGAGTTTCGCTGTTAGCGCATAGGACCACACACATGAAATTTTAATGCGAATAATTCTTTCGCGGGACTGAATCCCGGCCACGGCGGCCGCATCTCGATGGGGGCGAAATGCGAATACACCAGTGTACATAGATTTAGGTGCACGTTAAAGAACCCCAGGTGGTCGAAATTTCCGCAGTCCTCCACTACGGCGTGCCTCATAACCAGAAAGTTGTTTTGGCACGTATAACCCTATAATTTCTTTAAAATAATTATTTGTGTCAATCTCGGCCCTTTGGCGTATAGGCACTTATAATTACGCTCCTCTCTCTGCTCGGTTTAAAAAAAAAGTAAAATAATGTGTTACCAATGAGGGAATCGAACTTCTGCCGTTGATCACAATAGCCGGGTGGTGTTACCAGTAGGCCACGATCCTACTTCTTTTTTTATTGCATGGGATTACGAGTAGTCATTCAAAAATTGTTATATTACAATCAGACAGACATAAGAAACAAATGCGCACATGCTACGCAGTCCAATGAAAGTTCAAAATTCGGGAAAACAAACAAAAGCGTTCCATTCAGGAACGGGATCAAAGCTAGCATCCACACTTTCTACAGCGAAGCTGGGTATAGATACCCTCCGGGTGGTGGTCGATGTCCGTCGGTCTACGCGTAGCGTCGACACGAAAAAATTTTCGTCTGCAGTTTCTCGCAAATGCTCTGTAGCTCTCAATACAATTTAGGTATCTTGAAAAAGTTCTAATGAAATTGGCCGCTAAGATGACTCTATCATTAAGCCGGGTTTCATTTACTTGTCCTAATTATTTAGTTCACAGTGAAGTTGTAAACGTCATAGAATTCCCGTCCGCTGTCAATACATGGCCGTTTACGGAGGGAGTATGATTACAGAAATCAGCTGTAACTCTCGTTTTATCAAAACTATTCCGAAACAAATTATATGACAATTATCCTCTTTAGCAATAAAATAAATTTGTGTGACAAATAACGACCTACCCCTCTCGACTGTTCTCGCCTCTGGTGAAAAGGCTAACTCGCTTCACAACTTATCTGCGAAAAGCACTTGGTAGAGCGGATTTCACTTCACCAGCTACCGTCATCTTTAATTCCATTGGCGAGAAAAGTTGACACTTCAAAGTAGAATCGGGAGAGGTGAAGCAGTCCGGCCCAATACAGACTTCAAGTTGAGGTGTCAGGTGCGGCGCAGACGCAGAAGTGACACATAGTGGCAAAAGACGCTTAGTGATAAGTGAGACCAACTAACAAAGTGTTAAATAGTGTTTATACATATGAACACAGAAGAAAAGATGTCGCCAGCAAATTATTTTCTCGCACACAGGCGAGGAAGCACACATTCGTCGCGCACAAGGTGGTTTCTATATGATGTGAGAAAAAGTGAAGAAAACTAGAGCAGCACGTTCCGTTCGAAGGTACCGAGGACAAGAAGAAGAAGACGAAGAAAGAGCGCAGCAGTGCTGGGGCTTCTATTGCAGTTTGTTTTCACAACTTTTCAAATACCGGCCTAAGGAACGCAGAGAACCATGCGGAACATCGCACAGCAGCGACATCGAAAGCAATTGCGAGGGCTCTCGGCGAAGTCAAGCAAGTCACCAGCGTCATCGGCTCCGTCTCCCAAGTCAATGACATTCCCCGTTGCATCTCTTGAGTTCGGGATGTCCTCAGCTTCATCTCCAAGATCGCCAGTGACACCAGCCTCGCCTATAATGACGCCGAGGGCCTCTATCCCGTCTCCGAAGTCCCCGAGGTCGCCGATCCCGTCTCCGAAGCCCTATTACTCACCGATTCCGTCTCCCAGGAAGCCAATGTCTCCGATTCCTTCTCCTAAATCGCCGCAGCGTCCAGCTTCGTCTCCGCGCCACACCGCTTCGCTCTCGGTGCGAAGCTCTCGAAACGAACAGCTGCTTGAACTGGCTGCGCGCATGGCGAGTTCGCAGAGCAACCTTCCGAGCACTGTTGCCACGCCGCTAAGTGAACTGGTCGGCAAAAATCTGCCCATCCGCATGATGAGGCCAGTCTTCCTTAAGGACGAAGACGAGGAGATAAACATGACACGGTAAGCGCACAATCCCCTTGCAGTGGCTGTTGTTTCGGCGCGGCCGCCATGAACGTCACGCCGGCACGGCGGCCTGAAGCAAGTAATCCCACTCGGGTGGGTACTGAAGCGAAGAACTCCTTTATTCGTCGCGCAGCCACTTAAAGTGGACTCTGAACACCGCGACAGCACCCCTTAAGGGTGAATCAGCTTGGTTCCGAAACAGAAATCACGATATGACAGCAGCTTTGTTAGGGCGAATGCTTTAAATGGCTCGTGGGTCGAAAAATTTACCGTCCGGCGTTACCGCACCAAAATTAATGGGAGTCGAACTCTCGACCTTTTGTGCTAATTAAAGCATACTTAATTAAGATAGAGTTAATTAAGGAACTCAAACCCGCAACCCTTTATCGGAGTCGAACTCTTGGCCTTTGGCG
Organism: Dermacentor albipictus; assembly: GCF_038994185.2. Classification (NCBI taxonomy): domain Eukaryota; kingdom Metazoa; phylum Arthropoda; class Arachnida; order Ixodida; family Ixodidae; genus Dermacentor; species Dermacentor albipictus. The sequence goes on from NC_091822.1 coordinate 182,923,342, forward strand.
GGAGTCGCTCCCATGATCTTCGGTTTTAATTAAGGTACAGTTAATTACGAATAGTTTATTAGGGTAGTTAAGACACTCGAATCCACGACCTTTGGTGGGAGTCGAACCCATGACCCTTGGTGTTAATTTAGACACAGGTAATTTAGAGTCAATTTCGAGAAAGCAATAGGAAGTAATTACAACGCATTCGAATGAAAATGTCAAAGAAATTTAATGAATGTCTCGTGAGCGCGCAGGCTTTCGCCTTCATTCCCTTTAGAGTATACGCTAAGGCGACTGTCAACTTTTTTCGATTTATTGACTATTTGTGTTTGTGCTCATTTTGTCGATAAATATAACGAGAAATCAGGATCCCTATTCACAAAGCTCCTATTACGTACATAAGTGCCGTAAGTGACTGACCTTCGGCACATCGCTAGAATCGGCCACAGAGCACAGACTTTAGGGCTAGTTGGTTATGCATAGCAGATAACGTTGGGATATCGTTAGGATATCGTTAGGATAACGTTAGGATAACGTTAGATAACGTTAGATAAAGTTAGGAGCAGATAACAAAGCGCTTGTGTTGTCTGCTCCTCACTTTGTCCTTCTTTGTGCGTGCTCGACCGTGATCGTCTACATGCCGGTCACTAGCCCAAGTGCCGGGCGCTTGATTGCCCATCAGTGAGGAAGCGTGCTTTACGTGACGCAAACATCACGTGACTACAGTCCCGCAAGTTGTTAGCTTTGTTGACTCCTGAGGGCACACCACTACGTGAAAGCGCTTCCTCATTTGCCGGCGTTCGAGGTTCTTTCACTCACAATAGCAACTTTCGTGATAATAAAGAACACTGTCATGGGAATGGCAATGGCAGAAGGCACTAAACAGGCCGTATTCACAAAACTATTCTTAAGAGCACGTTTTCAGTTAATATTATTCATGCGTCCTCTGTACTTCTGATGATGAATGTCATAAAAACGAGACAACTGTAGCAAACATAATCAATCGTGGCCGCCATACGTAAAATGTTTGAAATATGGACCCGGCTTCTCCTAAAATCGGCGAACAATTTAAGCTAAGGTCAGAAAGAGGCGATGAGGCCTATAGTGTGTTGCCGTTCATAGAGACTGTATTTGAAAAAATACACCACCTTCATCGCGCTCCTTCCGGATGTACCTGTACGCACAGAAATTGATAAAAAAAACACTTAACATCAGATTTCAGTCCAGCACGCGCATTCCCTTTGACCCGACTGTTTATCACAGATATGTACTTAGCGGCGTAATGAACTTCAGAACCGGAAACCTTTCGAAGATGCGTAAAAGAGGGCGCTCTTAGTTAATTCGTTCGTGGTGTCTCTTTTTACCGTAGGGCATCGGTCTTCTTAACGGGCTTCGTCCTTTCCGTGATATTATTCGGATTGCTTCTCTACGTCACCCTGTGGATGAGCAAGGGTCACGGAGCATTCGGTCCGGAGCTCCCACCGATGGCATGCGGCGTTGTGTCGTCCGAGCAGCTGGTTGTCTCCACAAGCAGCGGCACGGTCTACGGCGAAGCGGCGACGCTCGTTCACGCCTCCGACAACTCCACCCGAGGTATTCTGCGCCAATTCTTCGGTATTCCGTACGGGCTGCCTCCCGAAGGCGCCAGCCGCTTTCGCATGACCAGAGCGTCCAGCTACTTCACCCCCGACGGCGTGTGGAACGCCACGTCTCACGGCCCACCGTGTCCTCAGAACGGACTGCACTACGCGGACTGCGCCGAGGACTGTCTCACAATGTCCATATGGGCGCCTTTCGTGTGCGACAAGCGCGAGCCCCTCAAGCCTGTCCTCGTGGCCGTCAGCGGGGAGTGGTTGCAGACGGGAGACGTGCGGGACCACGAGAACTCCTGGCAGGACCTGGCACTGCTCGGGGACGTGATCGTAATCGTAGTGAACTACAGGCTGGGGATCATGGGTTTCTTCAACGGAGAGCCCAGCGACGCGCCGGGAAACGTCGGGATATACGACGTGTTCATGGCGCTCGTGTGGATCCGCAACAACGCGGCCGCCTTCCACGGAGACCGCGACCTGATAGTGGCGCTGGGCCACGGATCCGGCGCCTACGTCTTCTCGCTGGACCTGCTCGCGAACACCACTAGCAGGCGCTACTTCCGGCGCCTTCTTCTGCACGGCCTGTCCATGAACAGCATGTTCCCGAGAAACGACGAGTCCTCGGGCGTGGCGCTGATGCAGCGCGCAGCGCCGTGCCCGGTTGATCAGCAGTCAGCGGCAGCGGTGACCAGGTGCCTCCGGTCGAAGAAGCACAAGGAGCTCCTGGACGTCGTCAACGCCTCCTTGCCGCTGCGGTTTGTGCCGTCCAGATACAGGCCGCCTTTGGCGACGGTGTCCCAAACCGATCTCTGGACAGACCTGGCTCCCCTCGCCGGCGTGGATGTCGTGATCGGCTACAGCGAGCTGGAAGGAAACGCCCTGTTCGATGACTATCTGGTTCCTTCACTGAAATTCAATGACAGCACACCGACGTCTGTCGTGTACGAAAAGAGCGCTCGCTTCTACACGGACTCCGGCGTTTATGCTTACAGTTCCCTGTCGGAAGCGACAAAAAGCTTCCTGGAGAGACCGCACTTTCAGGGGTATCGGGAGTTCCTGACTCACTTCACGATGACCTGTCCGAGTATAGCATTAGCCGCCGCAGCGTCGGCTAAAGGGGCGGCGGTGTACCACTACGCGTCACTCGGGCCGCAGAACTTCTTCGAGCCAGTTTTTTCAGCCGCAGAGATCATTACCTTCGCGAAAACAGGGTGAGTTGAAAATCATGCGCCAGGAGTTTTGAGGAGTTGTACGGCATCGGCCTGCACTGCGATGCTCTGACACCCATAAACTATATGGGGAGCTGGTGCGTGAGAGCGGCGTTGACCAACATGTTACGATCGTGTTTTTTTTATTTATTCCTTCGTCTAATTATTTTTGTGATCCCCTAGACTGGCAGTGGGCCTGACTCAGACGACTGAGTCATCCTTGTGAATGAGAAATTTTATTCTCTCTCCCCCGTAGGCCGTACAAATATTCAACACCAGAAATGTGGATTTGTTGAGCGGTATGTGAGACAAGTTTAATATCAATTGTTACTGTCCATATTATGAGGAATGCATCTATAGAAACATGTATTTTCGAGGAGATTCGCGCCTGTAATTCAGACTCAAAGCGAAGACGATAAGGACGAAGCAAGTTGCTTTGAGCAAAAGAAGGTTGATTCACTTAGGTGTAATACTTTAAGAGTTGAGTTGCGTAAGTTACAGAATACCTAAAATATCGCTATAAAACCGATACTCTGTACAAATTACTGCTCCTTGCGTATATATAGTTCAGAAAAGGTACGGTATTAGGTTGTATGACAAGGAAAATGTGTGGAACAGAGCTGTACGAGCTTCGATGGCATAAATACGACACCTCAGATATCGCAGTTAATATGCTTGCAACTAATTTATTAATTCACCTTTGAAGGTAGGAGAGATGCATAAACACCGTCACCAACTTACTTTGAAATGAAGAAATACTCATTGACAGTGTCAACTGTGCCGTAAATGATGCAGTATAAGCGAACGTCCCAAAGGGGAATGACACATTAACTCTTGCCTTGAGGTGTATGATTGCTAACAAGGATTTTGAACGCACAATGCCACAAAGCCAATAAGATACGATTACTGTGCTCCCTAGGCTAAATTAATGGGCGCTAAAGTCAGTATGGAAAGATTGAGCACGTGATGTCTATTTTAGCGAATGATTTGCGTAGAAATACCCTACTTGCGTATCGGTCGGTACGTGGTATTGTGCTCGCAAACGAATAAAAAAATATCCACAGAAATCTCAGACAAACCCAGAGCTACTGTTTTCCATTCCTATCATTGCGTCCTGGCTCTCATCAAAGGTTCCCGTAATAGTCCTGCGGAAACCCACAAGGTGGAGAGAAGTAATTAATAAGGGGAAAATAAGACGTCTTCCCGTGCAATTGCTACACTGAGGTGGACGTCTCATTTTCTCTTTATTAATCAAAAGTTCTGGTGCCCAAGAAATTTACCTATGTAAATTGCACACAGAACGATGGCGATCGACCGTCCGCATAATTCACACAATGGCGCGCAGAACCTCCTACTTTCTTCTTTTCCTAGTTTTCTTTTTTTGGTTTGTCGCGCCTTACTCATGACAGCTTTGTGTCTATCGCAGTCAAGTCAAGTGGAACCAGTTCTCACCCGCAAGCACGACGCTTGTTGTTGAAGTCGACCACCGGCGCGAGGAACAGCGCTGGCAGTTACTGACCTGCGTCGCGGTGAAGGGCATAATGTCCAATTGAAACGCGCCCTTTCGAAAAGCTGTTAGACATCTACTATTGCTTGATCACCTTGCTGCTCACGAAATTTTGTTTCTGCGCTGATATATTTTCGCAGTTTGCACGTTTGTTTGTTTGTGCGAAAGACGGCTTACGTTTCGTCGTCGCCGACGCATGCCTTTCCTGCGCTGACTACATATACGGGAGCATCGACTGTCCACTGCAGTTTGGAAACGCAGTGTTGGAAGTTGCCTCTGCGTTGCTCACTGTTCGAACCATATACGACTCTGTTTTCGAGTGTGCTTGTAGTTACCTTTCACTCTGCTTGTGCAGATGCAGTGTTGAGAAGTACTGGACGTCTTGAGTTTGCATACGGGACAACGTCGTCTTTTTATTGCAGTGTCGTTGTTGCTTGGTGCGGCCGGCACTAGAATGCATTGTTCAGAAAGAAGAGGAAATTAATGCACTTACGCCAAGCGTCCGTTGCTTCTGAGTGGAATTCGTTCGAATTGGGTTGATTCCTGTAGTTAAGCGTGTATTTACTACTGTCGATATCACTTAAACGGTTGTCTTGGTTTACATTTTGCTGAACAATTATTTAATCAATAGGTAGGGTAGTTCTTGCAATTCTATTATTGTACCTTTATTGTTTTCTGTCAATATGTCAAGTGTACAGTGCCTGTTTATCATCCTTTCTGCATTTTCTGTGCCTGTAATAATGCCCCTCATTCCGCAGCCCTCACGGAGCTAGGGTATGTCGAAACAAATAAAATACTTGTTCATTCTATTGGCATTGTGCAAATGCCGTATTTCTGTTCGGTCTTTTGTTACCGAACAGAAATGTTTTGTTACCGTAACGGAGGTTAACCAAGCTGGATCCGGTCGGCTGCCGCCCTACGCTAGAAAATCGGGAAATGGGGCTGAAATATCGAAGGAGATGAATTCACAGTATCCGCGCACACACGCGCAATGGAGCGTCCGTCGAATAGTTCATCACAAGCAGTAACGTATAGGGTGGTGCGTCTCAAGAAACTCCGCAGCACCTTCATGGCCATTCACAACGTACACGCGCAAGGTCATGGTCCCAGGAAAACCTGTTCTGTGACCTATCGTATAAGTGCGCTAAACTGGTCTCAATGGGGATTATCTGATCTTCGTACGATGTGCGCTCACACCGCTTTTGCACGTTTAAAGTACCCGACATTTTTGCTTAGTGGCTATGGTGTTGGGCTGCTAAGCACGAGTTCACGGGATCCAATCCCGCCCACGGCGGCTGCATTTCGATGGGGGCAAAATGCGAAAACACCCGTGTACTTAGATTTAGGTGCACGTTAAAGAACCCCGGGTGATCCAAATTTCCGGGGTCCCCCACTACGGCTTTCCTCATAATCATATCATTGTTTTGGCACGTGAAACCCCATAATTAAATTTTAATTTTAGAGGTGCTGTTGATAATGATGATCCTAGACAACGGCACTGTTGTAGCTTCTACGGGGCGGCCGGATGAAAGGAATACGGCATGAAGCCTAAACGGATTTCTGAGGAGGCAACTTACAGGAGGCAACTTGCAGCGTTTGGCGCTGAGTGGCACCCTGATGTAAAGACCCAAAACCGAAACCAGAAGTTACGGATACCACAGGCACATACCAGACGCATGTGGCAGAACAATAAGAAACGGGTGGGTGCAATAGTAGTAACAGTATTAATGAGAATAATAAAGTCAGAAGTTATTGAAAATTTTACTACATTACGCGAATACGTGCCTAAAATGGAGCATATACAATTGAAGTCGGCATGTACACTAACCACCATCGTCAACGTCAGCGCACCCCACCACGAGAGCAGCTGCCTCTCGTGAACGCACCGCACGCGACCAGAAGAAGAAGGCCTCGTAACAGTGCGGCAGTCGCCCTCCGGTTACTCCTCGGCCGCCTTCAGCACCAGCACTGCCATGCAAGCGCGGCGCAATCGCAGCCACTCCCAGAAAGCCGCCTCCCGGCTCCAATCCAGCGATGGGCCCAAGACGCACGGTAGTCCGTGGGAAGGGCGCCTGATCACGACCGCCCCGAAGCAAGTGGTGCCAGAGCACGTGATGTCGCCCGCGGCCGAGGTCACCATCGGTCCCGACGATGACCCGCACCTGCCGGGGCTGCATTCCGTCGCCAGCGTCTCTCCCGGCGGCGGCCTGCCGAGCCACGTCGAAACCCGCTCGACTGCTTCCAAGTAAGCCGTCCAATGGGAAGCAAGCGCTAGACGTCTTATTTCCAATAGGGCATAGAGGGTACGCACTTTACGTTATCCGCGAGGAGCGCCAACGTCGTCCGCAGTTGCCGCCATCTTGCTGGTCGCGATTCCATACGTTCGTCTGCAAGCCGCTGCTGAAACGCACTTACCGTCTTTACAAAGTCTCTGTCCCATTTAGACTCTCGATTGGTGCGTCGATTGGTGCGACAATGCCCTCAAGCGCGTACGCACGTGTGTTGAATCAAACACAAAAACAATACGCTATGGAAAAAGAAAATGTGCCTGTGCGGCTGGCCGATCCGCTCGAATTCGCGGGAAGTTCAGCACTACGCTTGGCTTCTTCCTCGTGTCCCTCTCGCTGGGACTAAATACTACCCCGCGAACGCAACAAGTTTTGTGTCTCGTAAGTAACTAAAGCTTACAAGTCAATGAAGGGCCACAATTACTTGACAAGCAGCTGGGTGCAGCAACCGTGTAACTGTTCGCCCACAATTTGTCACTGTTGGGAAAGTAAGCAGACCTCCCTTATTTATTTGCAATTGCGTTTCTCGTGCTCCAAGCCCACGGAACTCCGCGCTCCATGTGAATTGCGTGAGCAGTGTGATGAATGTCGACTGTCAGGAAGGGAGCCCGGTTTCCCGCGGCCGTTCTCAAATGCAGTTCTTGCGCACTTCAACTGGAGCACGGGATGCTGTGCTTCTGTTTAGCTCGGCTAACTGTTGAATAGTGGCTAGAGACAGGCGCATGCTTTCACGAAAATAAAGTGTGAACTATCTATAATTTCCACCAGGGTAAACGTAACCGCTAACAATACGCAGTCCCCTATGTGTCACGTCCATTTACGCCGCGCAAAGTAGCGTCAACGTTGCTTCACCAGCAAAAAAAAAAAAAAAAGAAAATGTCTACCGCAGACTTTACAGTGTGTCGCGGTGTGGTCCGTGTAAGGCGACGACGCCACATTTCTTCGTGCTGTTAGCTCAGCGGTCTTCTGGCACTGATGCTTGATTGCCTCTGGTATCGAGAACCTAACCTCAGCATTGTGATCGTCGCTCTTGTTTGTCACATGGTTGTTGCAATCAAGCATAGCACAATTTCGCCAATTTCGCCACACGAAACATTGCAGTGCACGTGATGATGGTGTGTGTAATCGTGGCTAGAGTGCATGATCTCTGATTCGAACCACGAGAAACTTCAATTGAAGTGACATTCAAAATAACGATTTTGTTTTAACGATTGTTTACTCTTAATGTACACGCTTTTTCGGCGGTTCTAAGTCGATCGCGTTCACGGCATGTTGCGCTCCCAAAAAGCAAACATTTCCGTGATCATTAGGCACGCCGCAGTGGGAGACTTGGGATTAACTTTAACCACCTGTAGGGTTCTTTAACGTGCCAAACTCGGCGCCGCATAAACGATGACTCTTTGCGTTTCATGTCTTTGGTTCGTACCAACCTCCCAACGCAAGTATCGCTGCGGAGGTCACTCGGAACAATCACTCGAAACTCGGAACACTCGGAACAATCACGTAAGGATACTCGATAGGCAGGAGTGAGGGAAATTTCGCAACCGTCATGTCGCCACATAGAGTGAGGCTTTGTTTCAATGTGGGTCTCACGAGCTCTCGCACTTGTGCAGTTTACGCCCCACGTTTTACTATGTCTACTTCATATCATGACCGCTTTTAACGAAATACATGACATAACGAAGTTATATTTTATGTCCCACTGACTTTGTTATAACGACGTTGTGCTGTACATGATTTAGTGAGGTGTTGCAGGGCGTACCCCCGTGAGCAATATCACTTAAACGATTGCACTAGTATAATTAGTTGCTTGTGCAGTGATAGTTGTCGGTGTGCAACTGCTTTTTCGGTGGTACGTGTAGGAAATCCTCCAATCTCGGAAATAAGGAAAGCATGGAAGCACTCAAGGCGGGCCCATCTCGGCCTGGCACCGGCAAGCACTGCGCCATAATCGTCGGCACAGACCTAGAACCCGAACGAACGGGCACCGTGGCATCCAAGGTATGTGCTGCCAAGAAAACTTTTATTGCGTAACTGCGTAGTTTAATTTTGCAGCTGCATTCTGCCATGTTTTACGATGTCGCGAGGAGGCGGGAAGTGGTAACAGCAATTATAAAAGACGTGTCCAGAAAATCGGAAAAAAAAATAATTACCCACTATCTCTCGGGCAAGGAGATTCTTGATGAATCTCCTTGCCCGAGAGCCCCTCATACGCTACGCAATTAAAACAGGGGAGGCGCGGGACGTGGCGCGGGGGCCGGTATCTGGTGCATTGGTGATTAATACTGTCAAGTTGCAGTAATGGTGAAGAGAACCACAGGGCCAAAGCTGTGGTGAACAAATCTAATTCTTTACAGGGTGAATGTATTCCAAGAACAGCAAGTAACACCCGAAGCACAACGATAGCTGCAAGCGCAGTCGTCGGTCGTCGAAATCTGATCTAAGCGCAATCATCGCTCATTCTAGCGTAACCGCTGGTGCTCGCGTACACCACTATTCGCGTCACGTGTGCATTCTGATTACATGATTACAGACAAGGCTCTTTCTCTATATGGAATCAGTGACAACATTCGAGAAAGTTCCGATACATGAAAGCGCGTCTTGCGCCGAGTGATAACTTTGGAGCAGTTGTTATTCGATGATAATGGTCACCGGGAAAAGATTAACAAGTGCGCGGGTCAATACGAAAAGTGGGGCGATGCGATTCTGGTGGCGACTTCGGCACAGCTAGCGGGGCGGTCACCCGCACATTGTGACGCCCAGGGGGTCAGGTGTCATAAATGCAGTCACTTGCTTAAGACACCAAGGCAGAGGCCGTGCAGGTTCCTGAGGAAGAAGTAGCGTTGAAAGCCGGCAGTCCGCCGCCTCGTGAATGAACGCCATAATCGGAAGGAGGGGGAGTTCACCGAAGTCGTTTTTGCCAGGCTGAAGCGCTAAGCTGGAGACAGATGTGGGCTTGAGGAATGGCGTGGGGAGTGGAAACTCTTTTGCGACGCAGCTCGTCAAAGCTTTGGCAGCACTTGACAGAACTTGCAACACTGCCTGGTGAGAAGCATCTGAAACGCTTCGTCCTTAATTCACCTAACAACCTGGCTAATTCTGTCGGCTTTGGTCACCGTCGGCTTAACGCTTTTGCACATAACGTCTTCGTATAGCTAGTGAAGGTATCGCCTGGTAACTAAGCCAGTTGTTGTAGGGCTACCGCCCGGCGGGACTTTCAAACAAGTCTGCAAAGACAACTTTGAACGCAGGACAAGCTGGTATACGTGCTTCTTGTTTACAAAACCCTAGGTGCGCAACGGCCACGAGGTAGAAGGTGACATTCATTAATTTTACAGAATCGTCCCACTTTGTAAGAACGTTTACACGTTCAAAGGACGCCAGCATCAGTATACGGCCGGTGCTGCTGAGGATGACGGAGTCGCGCAGACGGTGGGCGGTGACGCAGATCGTCGTCCGTTCGACGGCTTTGGTTGCCTAGGAGAGTCGGTCGACATAGTAGCACTATCCGGGCCCCGTGTTTAGGTCTGGCTTAGGAACTCCAGCGTGAAGTGGCAGTGCCCAGCACATTCGCCACCAAACTGTAAAAGTGTTTATTCACCGAGTTACACGCTGAAATCTTGGAGCAGCGGCACAACTCTTGTACCAAGCACGCGCTCTGGTCTCGCTTCATCTTCGTCTTGATGACAAAGGTAAAGAAAAATTTCGCATCAAAACTCCATGCATATTATCCGCTTATCGGAATATCTTCAGGGCATCAGTGTACACTTTTGTACAGTGTTCGGGAACACGCCATAAACACCGGTGGCCCAAATTAATCTACAGACACCTACTACATCATTTCTTATAGCCCCTGAGTTACCTTAAGGACGTGAAAATAAATTTTAAGAATGGGGAAGAAATTATCGATGCGTAATTGCAAAAATCAAGCGCGATCTTCCTGGTATACTGTAGTCGACATATACGCTGCTGGCAACTCACATTATTTAGCTCCATTGGTTATTGCTATGAGGTATGTGGGCGCTTTGACGCAGCACCATCTTCATGATCGGCTTGCCTTGCGAATTACCTTAAATCTCTAACAAAGACGCAGAGCAACCACCTCTAATAAGTAGGGTGATTTGAGTAGGCGCTCAGTCAATATGAGAGAGTTCAAGCTAGGAGAAGAGATGAGAGCGTAAGAGCCAAAGAAAGATTCGCTTTAGTAAATAAATAAATAAATGAATAAATAAATAAATAAATTTGTAGCGAAGAAGACTGGCGCACCCTATGGACGCACTATCATCATTGGGCCGCCGACGAAGAGGGGTTTGCGCTCTCGGTGTCTGACGCTCGACATAGACGGTCGCGTTTCTGAGTGCTCAATAAACCGGGTTATAAAATAAAAAAATTGATGTGGATTAGCTAAGGTTAAGCCCAGGATGCGAAGCATACTAGCCTTTATTTTAGTTGTTGAACCACTGTTTAGCCTGGTGAACTGCTGTTGCTTGGCTATATTTGGTTCGGCTAGACGAAGAAACAACTCATGCAGGCGAGCGCACGAGCTGAGACCCGGCTATGTAGCTACGCGGCCGCAAGCGAGCGCACGAGTTGAGTCTGCTTTTGCAGCTGTTATGACGTCATATGGTAGCTACGCGGCCGTGCGCGGCGCAGCAAGGAAGAGCGTGGTTGTTCGGCTAGCATGCTTCGCATAAAAACTCTTGCCGTTGAACAGTTACCGCCACCGTCGCGCACTGTACGGCTGCGTTTCTCGCGTGCAGTGCCACTTCAACGTCCGCTCGGCCACCGAGGGGACCAAGAAGGCCGTGTTCGCCGAGCCGGAGACGCCGGTGCACCACGCGAGGCCGCGTGTCCCGACTCCCTGCGGCACTCCAGAACATCTCAGACGACGCCCCACGACGCAGCCTGCCACCACGTTCAGCAGCAAGACAGGGCAAGTGCAGACAGACAGACAGACAGACAGACAGACAATTTCATAGAAGCGAAGACCAACAGAAAGTAATATGATAAAGCGCGACTACAGATGCGTGAATCATACACACTGGTAACTATCTTGTGCATGCTCCATGCAGGTGTAGCGTCCACCCAATCTGACAGGAGATGCGCACTCTATACCTGGGGCGTGCAAGCGCTTTTTGAGTACAGATTGTGTGAATTTCTCGGAGATTACGAGCTTGAAAGCTTTCACTAGGCCTGTTAAAAGAAACGCTATATGGAGCCAGACTAAACCAATTTAGACAAAACCAGCAACGCTCCGGCAAGGGAAATATGTTTTCGTCAGGGCAACTATTACTGGCTTAGCAATATGAGTCATGTACCCTTCCAAAGTATTATTTTCATTTATTTTGGCGGAAAATGGCGCACACAATCATAGAAGGAAACGAAGGCTAGCCATCCCGCCCTTTAATACACCGGGGCAGCTCAGTGGCTATAGTTTTGCGCCCTTAACTTCTGGGTCGCCAGTATGATCCCGGCCAGGGTGGCGGTAATTAGGCGGGGATATAATGCAAAATCACTAATGTATTCAGATTTAGCTGCACATTAAAGAATCCCAGATGGTCAAAATTATTCCGGTGTCCCACATTACGGCGTACCTCACAATCGGATCATGGTTAGCTATACAGCACCTTAAAATCACGCAATTTGACTCCCCACCCCCCTTTCAGTTTCGCGAAGCGTCAGCGCTACACCATGGATTTCGAAGCGGTTTGTCGGTATAAATGGCAATCACTGTCATCCATCTTGCCATCTTGGCACATTGGCAAGCCGCGTAAACAAGAGAGACGACTGAACAGCAGACGCGTCTCGCTCCGCGCGACGATAACAGTGATGAACTGGTGAAAAACGGCCTTCGTCAAGAAACTTGATAAAGTGGAAGCTTGGGCGAGTTGGTGATTCAATATGGACATGTTTGCCCACGGCAAAAGACGAGGACTGAACGAAGAACACAACACAGGCGCTGAGTTGTAAGAAGCAAAGTGTCGTACGATAAAGTGCGCTGTCGTCATTGTTTCGGCAATCTTTGGGCACTAACACGGTGAGAAACTGCGTCATTTACGTCCCACGAAAACAACATTCTGGTTAGTTTTGTGGCATGCAAAATACGTAATAAATATTCCTGATGTTGAATCTCCGATTTGTTCAGAATGTGATGCTTGCTTACGTAGGATTGTTTAACGATAGACCCACGTGCATGCTGGAGAAATGCTTGACGTTAACGTGAACTCCATGGTGTGGAAACTTAACGACGGCGGCGCCACCTGTCTGCCGTCGTAGTGTTTTTCAGCTGAACAGGGCTCACCTCGTTTTTAATGACCACTTTGATAATGCTGAAGCGTTATTTTACTGATGCAACTTCGCATTCTTTGGTCGACTATTGTTTTACGTCGGATTGGTTGACTAGCCGACTGTGGTTGCAGGTACACGTCAGTAAAATGAATGGGAGTCACTAGTACTCACTCACAAAATATGCTGTTAATAAAGGCTTTATTAAATAATAATTCCCCTTTATTAATTAGTTATCTCCACCTTGCGGGTTTCCGCAGAACTATTACGTCAAGATATGCTATCTTGCGCAGCTATCTCTCCCACCTCAGACTCGTCAAAACACTAATCAGCCGAGCTCATTCGTACTCACACTCACCAAAATTATATTCAATCGGGCTTGATCACTCGAACCCAAACTAATCAAGGACAAACTGACCTAAGTTCATTTGTACTCAGACTCGCCAAAATCAGTCACAGGCAGGCCCATTTAGGCGCACGGAGGTGCATTAACTCGGGCTCACTCGTATTCGGGTAAATAGGAACAAACTCATAACTACCGCAATTACGGAACCAGATTCCATTTCATGCAATCACCCGCTTACTTGTATTATTCGAACTCACAGGTTTATAATTCACGTGAATTACCAGCTCACCATAAAAGGAACGTGGATACAGAGCAATACCAGAGTTCGCTTAAACGTCACCTTCACACTCACGTCTACATACATGCAGCCATGCATGCACTCTCTTGCACACTGTTCTCCGCACGCTATTCAACAGCGTTCGCTGCTAATCAAACCGGGGTGCCGAGGCAAAAAGAAAAATGCCGGTTCGCTTCGGCGTCAACGCGCTCTGATTTCTTTCTGGTTCAGTTCCGGTTCGTGCACATAATATCTATACATATATATATATATATATATATATATATATATATATATATATATATATATATATATATATATATATATATATATATATATATATATAACCACTGGAATCAAGAAGGCAGAAGCAGCGATTGAAATTGCTTTTTCAAATACTACACGCAGATGTGAAAATAAATAAGGATGATTATCTGACGCTCTTTCACAAAAGGTTACCACGAACAACACGCAGTACATTCGTGCAACCAATAATAGCTCGAACAGACTTATTCCGCTTTTCTTTCTTTCCTGACGCTATTAAAAAATGGAATGAATTACCGAATGATGTGGTACAAAAAAATGCTGTGAGTGATTTTGAGGTTGGCCTTGATAAGTATTTCGCTCACACTGTATAGCTGCTATTTGTTCCTTGCATGTAGCTGTGTGTTTTTTTTTTCTACAAATGTTCTATGTATACAAATGTTCTCCTAGAAATCTCCAATGCTGGTTCTATGTACAATGCAAGTACTGACCCTCCCTGTAACGACCCTCAAGTGAGGGTTAACAGTATGACTAAATAATTTTATATATATAAATATATATATATATATATATATATACATATATATATATATATATACATATATATATATATATATATATATACATATATATATATATATATAGATTCACGAACCTGTTCAGCGTAGTCCCCTTCATTTAGCCTCACGACGACACATTGCCCAGTGCTAGCGATGCGCGCGTGGAAGTGTTGTCAGAAGGAGGCATAAATGGACGCCCTGTCTCATGGGAGAAAGCATCTGATGTTTATGTATGACTGTCAATTAATGAAGTTTATCGTTGTACAACCACTGTAGGCATGCAATTAAAGATAGCCATTTAGCAGGCAGGGGCGTCGCTAGAGCTAGAGGTTGCGGCACGTGGTGCGGTGCCTCAACGCGTCCATCTCTGCGCGTCCTCTTTTTTGCGCTTGCTTTTATCGCCATCCGTATTGATTACGTGCAAAAGCGTAGAAAACAGCCTTTTGAGACGTATAAACGCGCTCATATTGGTATTCGTAAACGGAGAATATCGTGGTTACATTCGAATTACAAGCTTTTTTTTTTTTTTACTTCCTATACGGCGCACTGTAATTTAGCGACACAACGTTGCATACATTAAAATTTTTCTCTCGCACAGTGTCACCAAGCGCTTGTCTTTGTCCACCTTTCTTGTGTCTGTGGTTTTTACCGCACCAAGTTACCAGTTCTATTCAACCGAGTGACGCACTGATAACAGACGGACTGACTCAGACTGACGGGTCAGTCCGAGTGAGTCAGAGTGAGTCGACTCATGAATGACTTTACAGATGTATAGTTATGACGTTGCAGATGTAAAGTTGCTGTTGTGTTGCCCGCGCGCGCCACACCTAAGGACTTTCTAGTCTAATTTAATGCCTCTCTAAGAATGACAGCGGAAGTTTTCAGGCACTGCAGGAGCATTTGCGAATATGCATTTGCATTTGCGAATATGGATCTGCCGCAGCGCGGACTGAAGACACGCGCATGCACGTGTTTTGCTTCATTCCGAGCTGGTTCCGCGGCTGATTAAGATCGTTCCCGCGCAGGGCTCACGTGGTAACCATCGGCGGCTCTGTGATGCTGTTCGTGGTCATCTTTCTGCTGTCAGCGTACTTCATGTGGCCGCGTTCCAGGAACACGAGGAGGAAGTCGGGCGGCGGGTCTACGTCGGCGAACGCCGACCGCATGACCCCGCACCGAACATCCTCGTGCACCGACGCCGCACAGCTGAGCGTGTGGATCGACAGCGGCGAGATCCGGGGCCGGCGAAGTCCTGGCCCCGTGGGCGCCGGCAAGAAGCCAGTCCGGCAGTTCTTCGGCATTCCTTACGGCAGGTCGACGAGTGGCGTCAACCGCTTCAACTACGCCGTCGATACCGACATGCCTGTAATTGTACTCCTGTACTCGCTTGCGATACGTCAATCTGCGAGGAAGAAACGAAATGTTTATGCTAAAACCAAAAGAAAGGAGATTTTTTTTTTTACACAGTGGCCCTGCAGAGCAGCTCTCACATGGCTCTTCCAGCGCGGCAATAACATCTATCCGCAAAAACGCAGAATGCCTCTTATTTTTGCTATGTATGCACTGGGTTGTTTCGTATTGGTCCTTTATGCACAGACTTCTGAGCACCTGTTATACCGTGATAGCAGTGTGTCCAGACGCATGTTTGCGCCTTCTGCCGTTTGTGGCATCCACTGTAGGTCCAGAGCAGCGCAAAACTTGTTAATAAAGCACCAGAAGGCAACGACACTATCCTTCATGAGCATGCGCTCAACGTTAGAAATGAGACAGGGTCGCATTTGGACCGTTTATTGTGGCATGTGCCAGTGTGTCCCAAGGCCCGAATAAGACATTGTTTTTGGTAAAAAATAATATGTCAGATGTAATATGTAATATGTCTAAGTCAGACCAGCGTGGAACGCCGTCCGGCTTTGCGAAGGCATTCGTTAAACTGTCCCGCCACCTGCTGCTCAGTGTAGCAGCAGTCGGTCTTCGGTGTGCGTTCAGTACCAACCTTCGGCAGACGGTGTAAGCTTAATCTGCAGCAAACCACTCCCCTGCTCTAGAGAAGTGCGTTATAGGCTGTAATTTTCTATAATTTTGGCTAATTTATCCGCCTTAGTTCCAACGACGCCATGCAAGGCTAAAATCGTATCCTAAATGCTCATTGCTTTTTAAATTGCTGGTCGGAATACTTAGTGGCCTCGTGATGTGATTGCTTGAGTGTATAAGCTGTAGATTTCAGGACGTACGATGAAGTTCTGAACAAAAGACACGGTGGAGCTAAGAAAAGGTAATGTATATGTATATTTGCATTTTATACATGTGATCACCTAGTATGCACGCATGGTACCTTGAGCGTACAGCGAATATAGAAAAAGGCAGACAGGGCTCCTGACAACATGCTTTACTAATGAGCCAAAGTTTACCCCCCGAACTTGGCACAACGCCCTTCACCTGTTCACTAATGTATGAGAGCTCGGTCGCTAACGCCTTTTCCTTTTCCTGTGATTTCTTTCGCGCGAGCGAAGGGAACGTTTCAAGCCGACCAGCACGGGCCACATTGCTTCCAGAATTCGACCAATGAGACCCTGCTTGACGAAATGCGCGAGGAATGCCTGACGCTTTCCATCTGGACACCCTTCCTGTGCACGCGCGAAGAGTCGCTCAAGACGGTCCTGGTGGTCGTGTCGTCCGAATGGTTCCAGACCGGGCACGTGTCCAACCACGAAAAAGCCTGCCGAGAGATCGCCTCCGCAGACGTCGTCGTGGTGGCGATCAACTTCAGGCTCGGCGTATTCGGCTTCTTGCGAACCCCTTGGACAGGCATGCCGAGCAACGCCGGTTTCAGCGACCTCGTCAAGGCCCTGACCTGGCTTCGCAACAACGTCGCCGCCTTCCACGGCGATCCCAAGACGATGGTCGGCCTAGGCGTGGGCTCCGGCGGCGTGTTGCTCTCGCTGGATCTGCTGACGCCCAACTTCCGGATGGCGGCATTCTTCAAGCGACTCATCTTGCACGGCTTGGTGGCTGGGTCTTTGCTTCCGCGAAACATAGGCATGGACAACGCCAAGATGATCGGGGTAAACCTAAAGGAATGCGCAGGCACGTCGAAAACCGCCGATGCGACCGCACTGCTGCAGTGCCTGAGGAATGTGAGCGCGCGGTCGCTGCTGGAGGCGAGCGCGACGATGAAGCCGCCGCTTCGCTTCGTTCCGAACCTGGACAGCAACACCGGGCCGGGCCGTCCGTCTTTGGGCGCCGTCGCGCCGTGGAGCGCCATGCCGTTGAGGCCGCTGAAAGACGTGAGCGTCCTGTGCGGTTACAGCAGGGAAGACGGTCAAGCGCTGTTCGACGACGAGATAGCCAAGTCGGAAGGCATCTCCGAGAGCACGCCACCCCGGCACGTGATGGGACGCCTCGTGCACTTCTTCACGATGCGGAGCGCGCCGAAGCTGCTCGAGGAGTTGCCCGATAGCGCCGTGGAATCGCTCGAAAAGAACGCGATTTCTGGCGCCGTGGACTTTCTAGCCGACGCCGTCTACTACTGCCCTCTGGTGGAGATGGCGACGGCTATCACCAAGATGGAAGGCGTTGCCTACGTGTACGCGAATGTGAAACGCCAAGTTTACAGACCCATGATGAACTTGAACTACACCATCGCTTTCGCGAAGAGCGGGTGAGTTGCTTCTCGTCTTCAAGGAAGAAGAACGAAGGCTTGAAGCGACGCGGTTGCGTAGCTAGCATGGCTGTTTCATGGTTGTAATACTTACGTTCCCTCACCCCCCCTCCACCTAGTTTGCCAGGCTAATGAAAAAAAAAAACTAGCATTCACGTGGAAAACACTATTCTCAAATTAATTCCGGTTTAGGCTGCTGTGGTAATGACATCTGTTTGGAAATACCACAATGAATAGGCAAACTACGATGATTGTCATTATCTTGAGAAGCATCTCCTAAACTGTGAAATGTTAAACAATGAACTTAGGTACAGGGTTCAACGATGTTAAACAATGTGAGCCTGCGGTCGTTTATACATAATTGACACTATTTTTGCAGTGCAGAAGTACATTTGCGGGTAAAACAAGGTTAGCGAGGAGTTTGTTTTAGTGAACCGACTCGTGCGCTTTTGAATATCTCTCGATGCCTAAATGCTTTTCAGCATGGTGCAACAGATGCCGAAGGTGGAGCACTCAAATAATCGCATTTCATTCCTGGAGAGATACAAGTGCATTTACAGCCGTCTTTTCGGTTCCATCATGTTATGGCTTTAACATAAGGCAGTTATTTCAAGTCTGCTACTTTGTTGACAACTAATGACGACCGAGAATGCAAAGGTATTGAGTGTCACCACCGCACGCGACAAGTACGTTTGCTGGAAATTCGCAAGATTGGGATGTGGACGTCGCTTAGAGTCGTCTTCCGTAATTACTAGGGGTGTGCGAATTATCGAAACTTTTGAATAACGTATCAAAGTGTCCTATTCGATCCTGTCTTCGAATCCAATAATCACTATCCGTAAAATCAAATATTTTTCGAACACGTTTCAAATATTCCAAAACATCAACCAAACCCAATTAAACATAAAGTGGAACAAAAGTACGTTAAATTAGCTCCTCCGCAGGTATAGTACAGACGTAAAACATCAGAGCTTTCGTAATGGGGCGTGTTATGTTACTTTGGTAGCTATACTTTACTCGCCATGTATACAGCGATCATTCGAGCTCGCTGTAGTTTCGCGTGAATGCGTACGAAGAAACTGCTTGTTTGCTCCTAATGCTCCATTTATGGTTTTAATAAGCAACGCTTCACAACGTGCTATTAATGACGGAAACATGCTGACCTTAAGAATACTATAGGATGTGAACATCGTTTTAGATTAAGTGTGACCACGGCTGTTCGATATCCGAAATCTATTTAATATCTATTAGGTATTCGATTCGATTTATCTTCTGTCACTATTCGATTCGTATTCGATTCGGTCTCAAAAATCGCTATTCACACACCCCTAATAATTACCTATTGGGTTGCACGTGGCGTGCCCGTTCTGCATAGCCTCACTATGCTCTTTCGGCAATGCAATCGATAAAGCAATTGGCACCTCTCGAGTTTTTTCCGATAAAAGTAAAGGGTGCAGAAAGAAGACCACTTGCACAAAAGTCCGCACGAACTGATCCAGACTATCTAAGTTCGGTACAGTTTTGGTTTTGACAGCGCCGTCAAGCATTGTTAATTATTGTTTCCCTGGTATACAGTTGCCTACTCTGCACCTACTGCCTCTTAAAAGGCAGGTTTCTTGTCAAGTTCTCAACTGTTTTCTATTCTCAATTCACACTGCAGGAAAGTGCCGTGGTCGGCCTTCGGCGACACCAAGGCCGTTTACGTCGACAACGGCACACACCCCGACGTTTTCTTCAACTGGCGCTACGAGCAGTGCAGTTGGGTGCAGGAGCTGTCGAGGCGCTTGCAAGTGGTCTAGCCCAAAGCGCCCAATACCGCGGACTTTTGATTTAGACGCATCATAAAAGGAACGTGGCGCAAACGCACCTTGGCGATATCATCGCTTTTACAGGACTCATGGAACTTGCTCGTGTGTCTAAGCGGGGCGCTTAGTTCTCGCGCTCAATGACGGGATGACATTTGAGATTGAGCTTTTGTGAATCTAAACCGGGCTGGACTTCGCTCTAGGTGAAGCCACATCGATAATCTACTGTCAACTCTCAAGCCCCTTTAGGTCGAGACACTGCGATATAGCTATGAGCTTCAGTGCTCTCGTGTGGTACAAGTGCTTGGCCAACTACCATACGAGCCACAATCGGCTTAGTGACTGCATATCTGTTCATGTGAGGAATGTTCCGGGCTCTTGCGTTTCTTGCCTATACACTTTACGAGTTGTATTGAAAGTGAGCGAGATGCACTGTCAAACCCAAAATAGTTGGTATTTTCATTTGCTCTGTATTCTTTGTGTAAACTCAAATTTTTTGTGAACATCCCCACGCTGTTGACGCGATAGATTTAGGTGATTGCCTGCAGTGGTGTCGTCACAAACAAGACAGTAACCATTTAAAAACTGTTCACCAGCATTATTAGTGCTGCTGTCATATGTAGCGGTTCAAAACTTGTGTATAGTTGTGTGTGAACGTAGCACGCCAAGTAGCACGCTACTTGTAACTGTTTCAAGCTTGTAACATGAACGTGGATTCTTGTCACGTGTTCGCAGACGCTTCAGTAACAGATGAATGCATAGCTATCTGAAAAGTAAAAGTAAAGGACGCCGCCTGAGGCTCTTCTTTTTTCATCTGTCTGTGATTTGACGCACGTCATGATGATAATGCCCGGTTGCATTAACATAGGAATGTGGACGTCCATGCCCCTATCTTAACTCGTATATTTTTAAATATCTCCTTCCCCTCTGGTTAACCTCCTTGCCTTTCCCCTCTTTTCTTTTTCTCTCTGTCTTTCAAATCCCACGCTGTGGATGTGTGACGTACCTGTCATCATCATCAGCCTGTTTTATGTCCGCTGCAGGACGAAGGCATTTTCCAGCGATATCAACCTGATTACAACTTGCGCCTGCAAATGTAAATTTGTTTTTATTTATTTATTAATACTGCCAACCCTCATAGAGGGTCATAACAGAGAGGGTAATACAATTACATCAAATGTGGACAATGTCAACGTACGTAAAGTTACTTAACACTTGTCAATTCACGGTGAATAAGATGTTCACTTGAATGCTGTTCAGCACACTTCTGACATTTATCGAAATACGTACAATGAACATCAAGTCGCACATATCACTTGGCACTTCAAAACTAAATTGAAAACTCCCGTAAATACGCCTCAGCAGCATTTTCAAAGTCGGTGACATCCTTTTGGCTAGCAATAGCGTTTGGCAATTGGTTCCACATTTCTATCGCATCCGGAAAAAATGAGTATCGATATGTATCACTGCTGGGACGGTGCGGCTTTATGACAGTAACAGGTTAACATAGTAACAGGAGAGAACGAGGGACTTTTTAATCAAGGGTGCTTAGTCATATAGGTGGCAGGATCAATATATGTTTATTTTGTGGAATGTACGGAAGGCCTCCAAGGGCACTTTTCAAGTTGCAGTCTGAGTTTGTACACGGCTGGCAGCTTGTTTGTGTTTCAATATAGCTATTCAGTAATACAGCTCGCTGGTCTTTCATCTTCACATAGTGGAAGGGCTCAGAATTTTCTTTTTCGTTTTCTTTGTCAAAGTCTGCGACTATTTGGAATGCACGCGTGATATGCCATGTGAAGCAGAGACTATACTGGATCAATGAGATCATCATAACCGTTTGGTTGTGCGCCTGTATTTTGGATTTAGATCAACAGGCTGTGAGGCTCCGGCAATCTAGCTTACGGTTTCTTTTGCTTGCAGAATTAATTCGCTAAACTTAGCGTCTACACAGGCAGGCATACGTGCGGTGCACGCCTCGTACATTTGGATCACTGAAAAGTAAGTGCTTGTAGCGGTAAATTTATTAGTGTGCATTGTTGAGGCACAGAAGCGTAATCCTCCTGTTGCATGTTTGGGTGCGACGTTTATATAACTACGTGAATCGAAAGCCTATAACAGAACGCCAGAAACTTGTAAGCTACGCAACGTTCATGCTCATCTAAGAATTTCAGTGATTGCACGTGCGGTTGGTGGATATTTCACGTGCCTGTTTCTCATTCAGCCTTTCTTAGTTAAGTAAAATTAGGAGGGAGAGGAAGTCGGCCACTATATCGTAATGCCATTGCTGCTCAAAGCTTTTACTTTAAACACCGCCTTTCCCTCGTACAATATTCTTTCCAGCATAACATATTCATTATAGGCTAATGAGATGAACTCCTGCAGTGTAAATGATGACTGCTGTGGCTCATATCTTAAATGGCTTCAAGGCAGCAACGAGAGCCATACTTGGCACTGAGGCAGTTGACGAGAAGACGGTTTCCTGAAAAAAAAAAACTCCATCTGGGTGCATGAACGCGCATTATATAAGAGTGTACAAGAATTGAAATTTAGGCGAGTGTGTAAGAATTTATACTTGACTCAAAGCGCAAATAAACGAGGACACAAGAAGGAAAATCAGACAGGGCGAGCGCCAGTCCTTAGCACTCGTACTGCCTGGCTTCCCTTCTTGTGTCTTCATTTATTTGCGCTTTGAGTCAAGTATAAAAGACTCGCAGGCGGTCTTGTCTTGCAGCCATGCCTAGAAATTATGAACACAGTGGATTTCTGTTGATTTGCTTCAGGTTAATTCGATTTTTTTGGTTAATTCAATCCCAACCGAAGGTCCCGGCTTGCGCCCATGGATTTCGATGGGCTCAAACCGTTATAATTTATATCATATAATTGGCTGTCGCCGTATAATGCGAATATGACCAGTCATCAAGCACGCGCCTAACTCCTAAGGGGACCCCGATAGTGACTCCCTTAGTGGCAGCGTCTGTCCCGGCGGAGCTTAGGGGACAGTGAATGCGTTGAACACGCGTCACCGCTCGTCGAAGACGCCTTCTTCCGGCCCTCCCTAGGATGAATTTCAAAGAATAACCATAGCTCACAGTGTCTTATTACGCTATTTACGTAATTCTAAACTGCGCCTCCTTTCTTTTGGAAGAAAATTGGGACGAAAATTGCCAGCGCGGTTCAATCGGACACCGAACGAAAACCACCCTCTCAACGGTCGCATGCTTTACCGCATAAAAGAAGTGTAATACGACAGAGTTGACATTGAGAATACGTGGCGAAGCTGACTTTCGAAAACCGACCGCCATTGGGGAACAATTATATTTTGTTTTTCTAGAAAATCGGGTGCACGTTTAGATTTTTATTTGATTCAGAAACTTTAATGTCACTCCTACGTTCGTTGTCTACTTTGTACACATTGAAAGTGGGCGCGTGTGTGATTTGGGGACGCGATAGATAAGGACAAATACCGTCAAATGAATCAGCAGTGTGTTTTGGCGTTTGCTGCTTGAAAAGCCTTCGCCGGGTGGCTTTTAAGTGCGGCTCACAGCAAAGCTTATTTAATGAAAAGTAGCGGCAGGCGTTGACGTGTACGGGAACTATACACGTCCCACCACAAGTTCAACGGCCTTTCTTGGTTGGCGTGCGCGTGTGCGCCTTGGGCAGGAAGACAGCGGTGCGCAGCGTCTCTTCCTCGGTGTTGTCCGTCAGCCGGAACGCCGTGGCCGGCTCGTCCTGTTGGGTGGTGGACTGCGTCGCGGCTATGGCCGCGACCCGCCTGGCCCGGCGCGCTTCGGGACTCGACTCCACGCGCTCACGGACCTGTCACCGCGGTAATGATGCAGGACACACAGTTTTAGCCTGGCATACATACGCCACCGATACTGTATTACCGCGCCCGGCAAGGGGTAGTCAGAGTTATTATCCGTGAGGCTGTATTCAACTGTAGCGTGTAAAAAATTCCTAGAGAAATGTGCGACTGCGCTACCTGCAGTCACTGTGGCGGCCGCCACGCAATCTTTATTGGGCTATTTCTGACTTCTTTTTATTAGAAGTGTGGTCAAGATAGTCGGGGATAAACCGCAGGATCACAAGGTGTCCCCACCAGCGCTACCGTACAGTTAAATGGATGTAATACGGTGAAAAATAGGACGAAACCGCTTAAGGAAAATTTTAACAATTTCAGTTTAGGTTAGTGAGAGGCTACGCCTTCATAAAGTTGCTAGGGTCGTATAAGTGCACTGCTCACAAAGCAAAGCTTTTGTCCATTTCTTTCGAATACGCGAGGCATAACTCTTGTCACTGTTCGCTACTCGTCTGAGACAATCTTCGCTGCTGTAGTGTTGCCACTTTGTGCTTTGCAATCTCCAAGTCGGGAGTCGCTCTCTTCGGACGCTGGCTCCTGCTCGTATTGGACGACCTGGGCCTGACACTTGCGTATGGTGTCCTGTGGTCATGGTGAGTTCTGCGGGGATCTCGACCCTGAACAAGCGATTCGCACTGCTGAGAAAAAAACAGCGCCCAAGCGCTAAATCTGCTGCTTGTTCTCGTGCTGATGTTTTTTTTTTTGCTTATAATAAAATTTCATGCACAGTCCACTAAATGGGGCTAAACATGGTGGGTGTGCCCCACACAATCTCGTCGCTTTCAGGTTAAACTAAAATGCTTTACTTCCTGTAGTGTTCACCATGATTTCGAGTATCATTATGCTTGGGCCACATTATTAGCTATCACATTCGCGCAACACCACGTGATTCAAGAATAAAATCGTTCCCTTAACTGAAACGGGCCTTTTTCGTAATCAAGGGTTTGATGGAAAGGCACTAGCGCAAGAAAAAAGCATACAAAAGACAAGCTGTGCCACTGACTAAATAAATTATCTATTTGGAGGGTCAGGTTGTATGTAGAACACATATTGGGGATTTTAAAACACGGTTCAGTGCGGAAAACGAAATGTCGAACATCGTATACTGACATGCTATGTCAACTACAGATCTACTTTTTTTTTTAGAGAATACTCTGAATTTTTAGACGTTTGTGAGGCTTGTGACGTCAGTACACAGAATACCTCGGCTTTAAGTCGAATCTAAGGTGCACTGTATTGGCCAAAAAATATCCCGTCATGTTGTGAAGGTCTCGTCATTTCCAGCACCCTAAAACTCCCATCGACGAAGCTGTCGATCAAGGATTCGCCTTCATTACTGACGCCGATTCCCTCATTGTATATAATGAGGCAATGGTTGACGTTTCCCGCACTTGTACTGTGGTGCACATATCAGCTCTATTTGTAATTCTTGTAATGCCAACATGTGTAAAGGACATAGTATTTGTAATGAACTGCAGACCCCTGCACTTGGTTTCTCTCTTCTTCAAGACTTAGTTTGGATATTTTATTCGTTTAAGCTTTATACTTTGTCTACCATATACTTGGAACTGAGATCCCAGAACTTTGGCAGTGCAACGTCTACAACCTACAACCAGTCCAACCTATTGGAAGGACACTAGGCTACCGCTCTGCACGCGTGAAACTCAGGCAGCGAGGATCTCAAAGTAAACGTTCAGGACCACCTGAAACCTTTTGAGCTGATTACAGGTGAAATCGTAGGACATCAAACATGGCTAAGTTAAACTGGGTTATCTAAGTAAGAGTGCACCTGGAAGAAGGACGCCACCGCCAGCGCGACGATGACCACGAAAGCGACTGAGAATATCAGCACCGGGTTGGGACCCGGTCTTCGGCGGTGGTCCAAGATGGGCCACGGTGGAGAAGGAGGCGCCGGTGTCTCGGACGACGTCGGTTTCGGTGCATCTTCAGATTTGGCGGCCTTGGGCTTCTTCTTCTTCCTTCGGGCCTTGCGTAGGGGTGGCGGCGGCAGCTGTGGCGGCGGCGGGAGTCGCTGCTGGTGCAAGGCCACCGCTGCAGCCGGTGGCAGCGGCAGGCTGCCGTGCATCGCTGTCATTGGGTTGGTCAGGTCTCGGTGGACCTCGGTCGGTTGGCGGCTGCAAGTCTAGCAGCAGGCATGCTGTTTCTTGCTTGGTCCCATCCGAGATATTCTCACATACCCACTACTGAAACTGGCCAGGAAACCGGTCGTCAAAATGAATAAAATTGGCGGTCACTTCATTTCTGAACCAATCTGGACGGCCGCAGAAGCTTATAAGCTGGTGAGTGCTACAGGAACAACAAAATGAATCACAAAGAGCTTTGCAAGTAAAACGCCGTTGACAAGACGGCTGGAAAGGCGCAGTTAGTCGCTTTTATGGTGCTTCTCAAAGCCTCCATTTTTCTGAACCTCTTTCAGCCAGGAAACTCGAGCCACCTCGAAAAATGAAAGTTTACTCAATCAGCGCGGCACAGTGCAACTCCATCTCGCTGACGTGATGAGCGCCGTCACAGTGGTTCTTGTCTGCTAAGGGCTGCTAAGCACGAGGTCGCGGGATCGAATCCCAGCCATGGCAGCCGCATTTCGATGGGGGCGTAAACACCCATGTACTTAGATTTAGGTGCACGTTAAAGAACCCCAGGTGGTCCAAATTTCCGGAGTCCCCCCACTACGGCGTGTCTCATAATCAAGAAGTGGCTTTGGCACGTAAATCCCCATAATTTCGTTATTATCTAGGTTTATACCAAAAACGCTCATTCCTAACTTTAGAGCAGCAACAGCTTCATCATCGGCGACTTGAACGCTCATTAACACAATTAGTGATTTTTTTTTAGAAATGGTATAAGGCTACTATATTTATAGGTCACGTGGCTACTAATACGGGCCGGCACCACGTATCGACGAAAGGGCATCACACTGCCGATGCACGCGGCAGGTTACTGAATGATGAAAATAGAAAATACGACTGTTTCTTTCAGTTCCCGCTACTTATCATAGACAGAAAACAAGGCACCCGCCACCATGACACATTTTTTTCGACAACAGCGACACACAATGGCGGACTGATTTACTTCTTAACTCCGAAGAAGTGCTTCGGAGTTAAGTTACTTCTTAATCCCGAAGATAGCGCAATGCCGGGCCGACCCACGGCGGAGGTGATGCAGGCGAAAAGTACTTCCCATACGTGGGCCGATATCGAAGATAGTGCAATATCGGGCTGACCCGCGGCGGAGGTGCAGTTCGCTGTTAAGGAACCCACATACACAGCTTCGCTGGTCATACTTCTTCACATAGTTCTATATCCAATTCATCCCCAAGCGTAGGTGTGTAAGCGGTGAAATTCTCGCTAGCTCGCTCGCTCACATACACGCACACACACACACACACACAGATACGACACATGCTCACCCGCATTCAGATTCACACGCGCCCACGCTTGCACACTTAAACAAAAATGTACGCACGCACACGGAAATGCAGGCGCACCCAAACACGCGTATGATCGCCCACGCGTACACGCACTTGTGTACACGCATATTCATTGTGGGGATGCGCGACCCTCGCGCCTCCCCTGATGTTTTTCCCGCATAGCGCGTCTCCTGTAGTGCGGCTTCGCCGCACACGCGGTGGTCGGAATGGTACAGGCGCGGTGCGAGAGATGGCGCGAGCGTCGCGCCGCTGCGCGGTTACTTGGGCGCCGAAAAGACAAGGCGCGCGCTCTTGGATTCGAGACAGCCAGCGGGACAGACGTGCCGTGCCGCACGTGCAGCGGCCCTCTTTCCCGGCGGGTCGGCGCGCCGCGGGGACGTCTCCCGCGAGCGCGCGGCGACCCAGGCTTCTGCGAGACCGCCTCGCGTGGCCGCCTTCGAACGCGCCACGATTCGCGTGACTATACACGCGAACGACCAGGCGTTGGGATCCAGCATGGAGCGAACATATTCGCTCGCGAGGACGCGGTGAGTCGGACTTCTAGATTTGTCGCGCGCCCATCGACATGTTTTGCGGATAGCAACTCGGCTAGCAGGCATTGATGTATGAAAGGTGCAATAAATGCCCTTGTGATTGTTTGCACTACTGTGTTGTCGTTCCTTTGTCCCAAGAGTACGGTATGAGAATCCCACATCAGACCCCACATCATATATTGAGGCACAAACACGCGCGCACATGCAAATGCAAGTACACACGCATGCACGCCCAAGGTGTGCACACCCATATACGATCCCTTTCCTTCCCTGTTGCTTCACAAAAACATGTGCGTGCAAGCAGACTGAACGACAATCGCTCTGCAATTACCGTTCAAAGCTCCAGCTGTAATAAATCGCTTTACGGTTTAAATTTCGCGCTTCTTCCAGTAAATGCGCCCTCCGCTCAGAGGGTGCAAAACCATTAGCTCCTGTCGTGTGACATAAGCGCCCATCCCCGACCAAAATACTGCTTTAACGCACCAGCAATGTTCCGAATAAGTGTCACTACTGCATATGTTGTTACAAAGGACTACCCTCTTGACGCAAGCTGTTGAAACTTATGACACTCGGCTATTATATAGGAATAAAATTGTTTAAAATTTTGACCATTCATTTACGCATGTGCATTGCCGTGAAGTTCCACAGGATGGTAAAGGTGCAATGTCCATAATTCTTGAGTATGTCCATGCTACAAGGCCCGATAGTATTTTTTAACGTAACACAAAGAGATTAGCATGCTTGTGGTTATGTTGTCCAAGGAACAAAACCTGATAATAAAAGTGATGACTTAACAAATAAGCAATCCATCGCTACGTTTTAGGAAGTAAAAATAGAAAATATAATATTTGAAGAGCCCTCCTGAAAAAACCAAAACTGAAACCAAATTTTGGGTTTTGTGTTTCGGCCACTTGGTGGAAGGCTCTCGAACTCAGTCTTACGTGGCGTTAAAAAGCAGTATACGCATTATGACGCGGAACGATAGGCGTGAACATGGAGGAAGGAAATAAAAGGAGGGAGCATGCCGGCAACGCGATTGAATCCGTTGTGCTGGCCCAACATGTGATATTAATGTCAGAACGCGCGGTAAGTTTAATACTCCCGGTCAGCCAGTCAGTCAAGAACTTTATTGAGGTCCTGAGGGGTCTAAGCCGTTGGAGACCGCACGCGGGGAGCTCCTTGGGCCGAAATAGTAGGCGACGCCCAAGTCGGGACGGGAACGTGGTGACGCTCCGCCAGTTCTTGGGCCGGTTAATTTTTTTTACTCCCGGTTAATTTTTTTTTTCGAAACACATTCGAAATCATTCGAAACTCTTCAAATAAACAAAAACATGACTACCACCGCGGCAGTTTCGCTTTTTGCCACACTCAAGTTTCTGGATTGTGGCGTCGAATCGCAGTGTTGCGCTATGCGTGTCCGTTCGGCGAGCCGCATCAGAGAGAATGCCTCTCGAGCCTGTCGGAAGTTGAAGAAAGCAAATGTAGCATGCCTCTCCGAAAGGTGCGCGGCGTTGCTTCACTGCTGACTGCTTTTGCGGTAAGTGTGCGCTGCGGTACGTGTTCCAGTAAATTACATAGTAATGTCTGCTGTCATTTCAGAAGCTAAGCACGCATATCCTTCACTTATAAAGGGAGGCTACCAATTGTTTCGTAAACTGGTCAGTTCTCGTGTGAGGAATAAAGCAGAGTTTAGTTTACGAGTTGGAGTGCACTTTATTCTTTCGTTCGCCGATACACGTCATGTTTTACCCGCCGTGGTTGCTTAGTGGCTATGGTGTTGTGCTGCTAAGCACGACATCGCGAGATCAAATCCCGACCACGGCAGCCACATTTCAACAGGGCCGAAATGCGAAAACACCCATGACTCTTACATTTAGATGCACGTTAAAGAACTCCGGGTGGCCCAAATTATTCCGGAGTCCTCCACTAAGTCGTGCCTCATAATGTGGCCGTATTTTTGGCAGGTAAAACACCATAATCTTTTTGTAATAAGATCGTATGCGTCCGATCACCTACCGCTTGTTCGTGTTCGTAGCGTTTGAAGCAGGATCAGTGCTTGGGAACATAGCGGAGACCGCATGACCCGGCCGTATATGGGTCTCAAAACTTGAGAGCAGATAAATTGACAACGCACCGCGTTTCACGAGAAAACAGCCTAGCGCGTACGTAGCAAATGCAACTCACCGTTTCTTGCGGAAGTCAGCGTCATCTGAGGCAATAAGCTCAGCCGCGTTTGGCCTGCAAGTATGACTCCACTGCCGCAATGCGATCAATCACATGCATGTAAACCCTCATGTGTGAGGTGCCGCTGATCCAGCGACAACGCAAATCAATAAAGCTGGCATAACAGGGCAAAGTACACACGCGCAAGGCCTCGGTCAAAAATGTGAAGTATACATATAGCTTATTGTCAATTGTCACTCACAACGGTCTGTATACGTGTTCATGTAGCCTAAATGCGCTGACGTTGGATTGTGAAGCTCTCATAACTCGCCTAAAGTGCGGAACACGTGCCTTGCAGGAAACGACCTAAGCGAAACAAGCATCCAGAGAAAAATGCCACCAATGATACAGGCAGAGCAGCTGAGCCAGCTGAGAAGCCATAGAGGCCTCCATCTGAGCAGCTAGCAGCTGCCGGCCGAGCGCGCACCGAATAAAAACTACCGGTGACCAAACGTCTCGGCAAATCTCGACTTTCCTCCGTGATCTCGACGCAAGAGGTGACGTCTGGGCCACCACTGTGGCTTCTCGGAACGTTCGCTTACCAAGGCTGGCTCCATGACGTAATGCTGCCTCTTATCTTTTTCCTTCCTCCATAGGTGCGAGCGATTAACCGACTCGGCCACCGTTCCAACGTTTCCACAATTACGTTCGGGCTTTTATGGATACCTCGTGAACTTGCCCGACTGTGTTTTAAAACTCATTATTGGGAACAGTGTTAAGCCATGTGTA
Organism: Dermacentor albipictus; assembly: GCF_038994185.2. NCBI lineage: Eukaryota > Metazoa > Arthropoda > Arachnida > Ixodida > Ixodidae > Dermacentor > Dermacentor albipictus. Next base: position 182,953,909 of record NC_091822.1, read on the forward strand.
GAGAGTGAAAATAGGCCTCAGTTGAAAGCTGAGTCTCCGGACTATATACGCTGCAGCGGCTATTACGTCAGACGCCGTATTTTTATCACAGCTACCGCTTTTGTTTCGAAAATTTAGTGCAAATTTTCGTCGTTTCCATAGGCCTCCATTGCTGAATCTTTAAACGCTCTAGGAACAAAATTCTTGCTTGCCACAGCATGATCACTGCATCTGGCTAACGTGGATTATATTCGAGAACATGTCTGTCACCTGCCCCATTCAATTATCGACCTGTAGCTTTTGTTATTCACGAAAAACCCGCTCACTTTATTAAAAACGTGCTAGCTTCATGCCGGGGCCGCATGGGGCGCTAGTTGGTACGCGTCCAGAAAAGCTGGATATGTGGATTATTGTGAAATCCAAGGGAGTACACTGCAGCCGCAGAGAATACATTTTATCTTTTTATTTTTTTTTTAATTATGGGGGGTGGGCGTGGAGTCATAATGCAGACTTTATTCATCAAAAAACAACTTTAAAGTGTTGCTCTCTACCATTCTTGAGCGGTTGTTGTTTCAACCTTCTTCTTCTTTTTCTTCTTTTCCTTAACTTGCTTCTTGCCATCCTCCGTTTCCTTATGTTCCTTCTTTTTCTTCTTCTTTTGCTTAGGTGTCGAGCGTTTGGTGGTGGTTGAGGGTTTAGTGTCGGACACGGTCTCAGTGCCGAGTGCTGACTCAGTGTAAGGCGAACTTTCAGGCAGATTCTCCGCTGTAGTGACTTCATTCGTGACCGGATGACCAGAGGACGTCACGTTATCCGGCAGTGTTAGATAGCAGTAGCCATTATAGCACGTTCCATCGGTTTTTTCATTGTACTAAAAACAAAGCAAAACGGTAATTATACCTTTAAGTGTAAATGAAATGTGTAATTGCAAGCTAACCTTTAAGACAAGTCACATTCAACAGAAAGAAAGAATACTACGTTCAATTTGCCATAGCCAGTGACGCATAAGGTGGTTATGCGGCACGTTGGTTTATGTGGCCCGTCGCGGTAACTCAGTCGCTATGGCTGTAGTGCACTGCTGAGCTCGAGTTCGCGAGTTTGATCCTGGCCGCGGCGACCCCATTCTAATAGACGGAATTGCCACGCACACATAGTATCCCATTGGCTGGTGGCAGGTATTCACCGGATTATCACTCTTACGCCTAATTCGCACAGCCTTCAAACGCCATATCCCGTCACGCACGTTAGGACCATCAGCTGACGTCGCTTAGGTACCATTAACACGTCATAAGTCATGCTAGCTTAATTAAGATGTCGAGCCTTGGTTGAACAGAAGGAATTACCCAAGGAAATCCCGCTTCCTGGCGCTCACGAAAGTCAGCCTACTTAATGACACATTTGCGCACTGCCGCATTTGTTTGGTAATCGTAGCTAATGTTGCACATGGTAGCTATGTACTCGGCCTTCATAAACCTCGATATCTTCATCGCGCTACGAATAATTATATTCTTTCTTACTGCAGCCATTTGACTTTCTATCTGGAATAGCCCAGAAGGCAGCGTTGTGTCGCAGACTACACGGCTGATGTCACAGTTATCATGAACCCTCTAATGCGCACAGGACGTGCCCTAACTGCGCTGCACGAATCCTGATTGATTAGTTCATAAAGAAGCCTTAAGCTAATGCCCTCTCTAACCCGCGAATTCCTCCGTAACCCTGTATCTGCGTGCCTAAAGTGTATAGTGCACTGAGAGAACAGATATTATCCGCAAATAAAAAGACACCGAAATGAATTCTAAGTCGTGAAACTTAAGTTTAATTGAAACCTTCCCGAGGAAACACTGGATATACAGGGTGATGAGCGAAACGAGAACAAGGTGAAAGCAGGAGCCAACGTTTCAACAAGTGGACTTGTCTTGTTCAAGGCTCATTATTTGCTCATCGTCTTGAATGTCCATCTCCCACCTTCCCCGTGTTGTCCCTGGATATACAGGGTGTTTCACGTAACTTGTGCTAAGGACGTTAAAAAAGTGGTTAGCCGCAGTTGAATGAAACCAACGGCATATGGTTTGCCGTCATGTGGCGCTTCTTATAGTATGTTTTCCTTTTTATATTCTGCCTAATGCGGTAACTAAATATGATGAATTATGCAAAATTTTTCATATTCACCTTAGGACCAAATACGTTTCGTTGCATTGCAGAGGGGGTTCAGAAACTACCAATCCAATCTTTTGTGACAACGTCCATGCTGCGTGGCGATTTTTGTCGGAGTTTAAAGAAACCCCGCGAAATATGAAATGAAATCACGTGACTGCGCTCGTGAGCTATCACATTGCATCGATCACAACCGTGCATCGTGCCTATCGCTTATCAGGGACGATGGTGCTTCCTTTCTGTGTGCCACCGCCAAACATGCTGACGCACTGTGAAGTCGATGTCTAGAGTCACGGCCGCCCACTTCGCCACGGTCCGCGCGCACAGTTCTTTCACACGAACCGCGATTCAGAGCGCTGCAATACGGTAGCGAATGAGCGCAGTCACACGGTTTGATTTCATATTTCGCGTACTTCCTTTCAACACCGAAAAAATCCCCCGCAGCATGTACGTTGCCACAAAAAATTGTATCGGTCGTTTCTGGACCCCCTCTGCAACGCAAGGAAACGCACTTGGCCTTAAAGCGAGTATTAAAAAATTTGCAGAATTCAGCTTAGTTAGGTAACTAATTAAGCGGAACATAAAAAAAAATACTCTACGCAGCGCCATATGACGACAAATCATATGACATTGGTTTCATTGAGCTGCGGCGGTTAACCGAAGCAAACGCAGCTTCCGCTGTTGTGGAGCTTTGCATGCATGGCACTGAAGCTTGGAAAGTCATATTTGATCCTTCACTAGCGCGGAGTTATGCTATAGCAATCTATATGTCGGGGCTACTGAACCGTGCATTCATGGTGGCAAGCAGCGCGAAATTGACAAGGACAGAGGACCAACGAAATGCAAAACACGTATGGAGGTTTCACTTTTCAGCATGACACCGATCATTTTCTAAATGTGTTTGAACAGACATGTAAGTCCGGGAGAGACATGTAAGCCTACTAACGCACAAACTGCCTGATCAAAACCCTTTGAGGACATTGGATCTTACCCTGCAGTTACCGAGCAATGACGTCAGCAGATTTTACGAACCTCGCAGCCGGAAGCCAATGCTACGGGGCTCCTTTGTGCACACCAACGTGGTTAAAAGGAGAGTGGCACATATCTGCCAGAATAATGACCTAAGAAGTCATCTAATGCCCCACAGTTTTGACCGGCAGGTATTGTGGTTGATAGCAACAAGCTACCCACTGAGTCTCATCCCAGCTGTTGCAGGGGATATTCACAAAGCTATGAAAAGGAAAGATACTCCCATAATTACGACGTGTCTCAGGAGCCCCTGAATAGGGCTGTTATACCATGCAATCAAGGAGTGGCGCACAAACTCAAGAAGACCGGCAAGAAGGCCTGAAATTCAGGCTAGCAGTACTTAATAAATAAATAAATAAATAAATAAATAAATAAATAAATAAATAAATAAATAAATAAATAAATAAATAAATAAAAACAGAGCTGGTGTCAGTCGTTTTGCCAGCGCCTGGAAAGCTGTCCAATCTCGGTGTCAAAACGTCAGTGGTTTCGAGGCATATGAAAACATGTACCATTAAACACAGCAACAAGTCCGTAGACTGCGCAAGAAGCGCTGTTTACAGGATTTTGATTTCTTGTAGTCGAGTTTACGTTGCGCAGACGTACGGATCGTTGTGCCAATGAACGTCTGAGAAAGCATAGGAAAAGACTTCTACGCGTTACATAAAAAAATAGCTGAATAGAAATATAGCTGCAATTACTTCATTCAAAAATTTTGTTGATCACAGTTACCAATTACTGCACCACGAAAGTATTTGGGGAATTACTTAAAAGTAAGCAATTACTTTTATTATACCTTCCTTCGAACTTTCCCTAACTTTGTACAGACGCAGTAAAAAGAACAAGCTGACCTGGTACTTTCAGTGCGTCCCCTGCAGCCCTTGGCACATTGCTTATCTTCTCCAACAATCGCTTATAAAAAAATTTGTGAGACATCGTCGGTCGTTTTTGTTGCGAAGAAATCAGCAGCGACACTGAAAACTAACTCTGGTGTGCGTTCTGAGGTTAGGGCCGTGTGGCAAAAAGTACGGTCATCTTGCGCACGACATTGTGCTTACTTGGCTTCTGGGTCCTCTGTGAAGCGCAGCGTTTCCTTGTAGTTGAGACTTGGAAAAGGTGCTCCCGTTTGGGCCAATCAAAAGCTATAAGAAGTGTTTAATATGTGATTTGCTAGTATTAGCGTCCAAAGTGGCCGTCGCTATCGAAATATGCAATTACCGGTTCAATTCGACCGCCAACGGTAAGGGGCTTTTCTTTTTTTTTTTCGTGTTTCCTTGATCCTCGCTCCTCGTCGATTTCGCCCTACCTGTTACCATAAAAGCACACCAAGTGGCCCAATCAAGTTGTGATGCAGTCATGCAAAGCAAACTTCATGCTCACTTACCCAGCACCTGGTAAAATTATAGAAATGGCCCATCGCCCAGCCATTTCCTGCCTGACAGAAGTATACGCAGCGGTGCTTTGCATCGTCCTGCAGATAGAAATCAATCTGGTGCGTTACCTCCTTGCTGAATGTCAAACCATTAAAGCGGTCACAATAAAATCATATAGGTAAGCAATCATATCGCTTTTCACAATCAATAATACCGCACCGTGAATAGTTAAGCAACACACTTAATACGCCTGCACTTACATTTAAAAATGGGGCAGAAACTGTCGAAGGTTATTGTCAAACTAAGACAATACCTTATGCGGCCGGCAAGGTTTAAAGTGACACTCAGACAGTACTGCCGTGGTATACTTCTGACGTCGATAACGGTGTTTGATGATCGTAACACAAACTATCGTCGACATACTTTAGTGGATGGTGCTACAGCAGGACAACCACGACGACGGTGTGACGACGATAAAATCACGATGATGACGGTGATGATGGTGCAATGAGAACGGCAGCATGATCGATAAGGTGTGACGACAACGGAATCCCAACAACGTGACCATGACCGCATGACAACGGCTACGCCGCACCTGCACTTTCCTCTTCGCTCGTTTAGTTCATATAGGCCAGATACTGATTCGACCATCCGCTCCGGCGTCAAAAGTGTCAAAAGCAGACCCAACGAACCGTGAGAGTCGGTCTAAGCGAAGCACTGTTGAGCCGGCGAGACGAAACGGCGCATCTTGACAAGGAACGTGCAGCGTATTTCGGTGATAAACCGCGCCCTGAAACCGTCAGCTATAACTGGTGGAGAAGCCTGGCAAAACCCTACCACCAACCAGAGCACCTAAACCAGACTTGTACACGTTACTGAAAAAAGTGACCAATTACAATTACAACTACCTTACTCAAAAGATATAATGGATTAAAGTTACCAATTACTGCCGCACCACCGTAATTGACCAATTACTAAAAGGTAATTGGTTACCTTTACGTTACTTTCTTTATAACCTTTATTAGCCTTGCACAAATACACTAAACAGAACAAGCTGGCCTGACTCTTTCTGTGCGTCCTCTGCAACCCTTGACACGGTATTATTCTTCCCTAACAATTGCTTTTCAAAAATTTTTGTCGGTGTTATTACCTGGCTTGTTTGCGAAAACACCAGCAGCAACATTGAAAACTCGTTCGAGTTGCGCGCTGGGGGAAAGATAGTGTTGTATTAACACCTTCCGCACAATACTGCGGTTATTCAGGGCCGAGATGCTCACGTCAGTGTCTTCTATGAAGCGCAACGCTTCATTGCTGCTGGGGCTCGGTGAAGGTGCTCGCAGTAGGGCCCATGAAAAGCTGGAATATCATCAGCAGATAATTTCTTCGCATCAGCTACCGAACGCATCAGCTACTGACTATCGCTATCGAGTTATAGCAGTGCCGGTTCGAATTGCCGGCCGACATCTGTGGAGAGTTAAGCTCAGCAAATTCGTATTGAGCGCCCGGATTTGTCTGAGCAAGCACATCCGCTTGGTTGCTATACTTGGCACTAGAGCGCGCGTTCTACTATAGCTCTCGCGAGATTCACGTACTCGAAGCTGTCTCCATTGTTACAACTTCTCGTCAACAAGTAACTGGTTACATGTAATCGGTTACATAAAAAAAGTAATGCAGTGATGGTTACTGAGTAAAAAATAATCAATTAAATCATCACAAAAATGTAATTGATCAATATATAATTAGTTACGTGCCATTCATTGCATGCAGTATCAGTCTGACCTACACATGCAAACACCAGAAAGCTCCCGCGCACGCCATGTTTGTCTCAAAGAACTATAGCTGGAGTATCGCGACGAACTTCGTTGCTAAAAGAGTATGTGCTCTTTTTTAAAGACACAGAAAGTACGGTCGATGACACCAACAGCGGGCGGAAGAACCAAAGAAAGCTATTCGCTTTAAGACAACGCACTGTGTGGTTTTAGCAGGCTTGAGAATCAAGTTTTCACAGGGCGCACCTCCCAGGTAAAAATGCACATGGTACGCAGAAAGACAGTTTTGAGAAATGTTAGCATGGATGCTTACGTGAACACTATGAAAATAATTACGAAAAAGAAAAGAAAACTCGGGCAGGCTGTATCAGGGACGCACCCAGAGTAGGGTACGTGGAACGTTCCGCGTGCTGTAGCGGCTGTATGGACACTAGGGTACATAAATCACGCAACAAATACACGTTATATTTATTTACACGTTAGAAACCTTACGTGCATAACTTATATTCTACAGCTAGTGTGGGTGTTATGGTCGAATTTTGCAATCATGGTCGCTCCCTATTCGGATTCGTTGAGCTAGCTGGCAGTGAGCCAGTGAGCGTAGCTGGCGTGTGTCGGGCCAGAAGGTCAGATACGGACATGGGTAGGTAGATAGATTCCGGAAAGTATGTGAACTATCGTAAGGACGCTAATCGCATTAAATTCGCTATTTTCGGTCCAGGTTGGCCCCCTTAATTTGAAGTTTTCACATATTCAATGCCTGCACTTGCGGCACAGTAATGCTACATTATTCGTAAATGCACGCGAGCTTGCTGTTATTTAGAAGTGGCAGGAGCGTTAGTGCTGTTTTCAACGTGTCGCGTTACAGGAGGCAAGCATGTAACTGAAAAACTAGTAGTCGTTTGAAATTGGTGACCGCCATTTATTTGGTAGTGGTATTGATGATGATGATGATGATGATGATGATGATGATGATGATGATGATGATGATGATGATGATGATGATGATGATGATGATCCATAGACGACTTTGCGCACGTGATACCGGCATCGAGCCTGCGGCTCAAAAGCACTTCGTGCCACGTGCTTTATTAGCCTCCCACGCAGCAACAACAATCGTGTTGTTAAACTGGTCTGAGTTAGAGAAATTCCCTTTTTACCCTTTCAGATAAAAGAGAGGCACGTAATGCCATATGATTATTACTAATACTTCTTTCGTATAAATAAAAAAAATTATGGGGTTTTACGTGCCAAAACCACAATCTGATTATGAGGCACGCTTTCGTATAAATTACGGCAATGTTGACTTGCAGAATAGTGATTAAGTATACCAGAAAAAGTTTTTATTTTAAATCTCCGGACTTCTGCCTAGAAGCAATTATGCTACTCGCACTTGTCATCCTGCCCCCTAAATTTAGTAGGTTATGTGAATGGGCAAACACTGGAAGCAGCCCGGTTCGTAAACAGCGTCTAGTTTCACCAACTAGTTTCACCGGCGAGGTGACGCTTCCGGCGCGCCAAGTTATTTCTTGCCTCAAGACCCATCGTGTTACCTTAGCGACTGTTCGATGCGGCCGCGCTATGATAGAAGGGTGAAATGTAATAATGCTCCTGCACGGAAATCAACTATGCGTTGAAGAATACCAGGAAGTCAAAATTAATCCGGAAGCCTTCATTACGATGTCTCGTATCCGTGCGTTGCTTTGTGACATTAAATTACATAATTTGATTGATGTGGTTTCTTTCCATAAACCGATGTGCGCAGTGCATTCCTTCATGCACCGGCACAGCGCCAATCCTACACGACCTCTGTTTAAAACATTTTTCCTTTCGGCGAATAATCTATAACTTAGAGCTGATTTCTCGTTAGAACGCGCCATAAGATATAACCATGTACAATCGGCGTATACCAGTGACGTTAATCAAGCACAAAAAGGTGCAATGCAGAGAGCACTTCAAGGTAGCAGCCTTATTCGTGCGAATCCTTCGTACAGGCCTAAGTTGGGTCAATGTACATAAATTTGCCAAACTTAATCTGCTAATTGTGCTGAGTACATATTTGACCGGACTGACAACCACAGAATTTTCGAATGGACCATTTATATTAGAAGCTGATGAGTTGGCCGTGTTTTCCGAGGATAATGCGGAAGCATTGAGAAAAGGTTCAACACTCGTGACCACCCGCGAATGAAGTTTCCCTGCTTGATTACAGCTTCTGATGTCCTGTAATGTGTTCTTCGTCTTTGTTTCTTTGCATCATCGACCCAGAATAAGATGAGGCACCATCTAGTTTAAAGCTATTGGTTTCTAAAATTTCTCGCGCTAATTTTTCATGAAAGACAAAGTTACAAGAAAGAAATTGGGCCAGATAGCTCGAAAAATTATTAAGAAATTTCTCATGCTAACATTTTTTTTCCATCATTTATTTTTCTTCCTTTTTTTTTCGAGCGACGTTTCGAACGTCATTGCTTCAAGCCGCTAAAACCAGGTCAATACGCCACACGTTCGCGTCGGCTAATGACACATTTCGAAAATATTTCCTAAACAACGACTTCGGTTCTGTGTCTATGTTGAGAATCACGATCGACACAGAACCTTGCTCGAAAGCAACAACGTCAAAACAGCATGCCGCTTCACGACACCAGTGTAAAAAATGCGCAATAAATATTCCTTGCATGACATTTGCGGTCGTATAGTACCATCACATTTCCGCGCTTTCAGCGAAGCATGCATATATGCAGGGGTTATTCATTTATAGATTTTCTTTAGTAAGACGGCCGCAAGTTAGGTGAGGGGGAACTTACAGCAAGGTATGTGGTAAGAGGTAAAGAGTGCTTCGCATTAATTATTTTATGATTTGTGCAATGTATCAGTATCTTTACAGGAGAGAATAAAGACGGCGACTGGCTAGAGAAACAGAGGACCATAAGGACGAGGCGACAAACAGCGAGAATGGCGTCTGGCCCGCAACAAGTGTCAGTACTTAAGGAGTAAACACGCAGTCCAGGCGTCCAGAACAAGAAGAATGTACCTCGAACGAAGAGTGCTGCTGCAACAATCTCATGTGCATTATAATATTGTCCCGAGCTCTGTCATGAACCACGGCTGCCGCAAAGACAACCAGGTGAAATAAAGAAGAGAATGATGATAGGGCTTTTGGCTGGGCGGCTCCTGTGTTGATGCGGACAACTTTGATGAATACATCGCTTTTTTGTCACCGGAATTTCCGGATATGGGTACCGTCTTATACGAGCAGCGCAAGGACGAGAGATTACAACCGCTCTTCGCGGCAGCACAGAAGCCACCTGCAGGCAGTCGCTTTCACCTACGTGATGGTGGCATGATGTATAAGAAGAGCTATCCGACCCCCGGTGCATGCGACCTTTTAGTTGTCCCCAAGGACCTTCGCAACCAAGTATTATACGCCATGCACGATTAGCCAACTTCCGGTCATCTTGGTTCCACACGTACGCTCTACCGGGCTCAAGAACGTTTTTTACTGGCCTAAGATGCGGAAGGATATCGAACGGTACGTCGCCAGCTGCTCTCAATGCCAGCGCTACAAGCGTCCACCACAAGCGCCACACGGCCTGTTTCAACCAGTTCCCCCTTCTAGCGTCCCCTTTGAGCAAGTTGGTATAGATATTCTAGGCCCTTTCCCGCGATCTCCCAAGGACAGTCGTTGGGTTACCGTTTGCGTAGATCACCTTACCCGCTACATGAGACCACCGCGTTGCCATCGGCCGCAGCTACAGAAGTTTCGATCTTCTCGCTGGCTCACGTTATACTCCGACATGGACCTCCTCGCATAGTAATCAGCGATCGTGGGCGACGGTTTACCGCGGACATAGTTGAAGAAACCCTTCGTCTGTGTTCATGTAGGTTCCACCATTCTACGCCCTACCATCCACAAACTAATGGTCTGGTCGACCGCAAAAACAGAACGCTTGCCAACATGCTGTCCATGTACGCCGATTCAGCACACAAGAATTCGGACAGTACCTTGCCTTTCATTACTTTCATTGCCTTCAATACCGCGAGACACAAGACTACTGGTTACTCACCATTTTTCTTTTTTTATGCTCGTCCGCCGCGCTACACCCTCGACATCTTATTTCCATACTTCGCTCATGACAACGAATCAATTGATGAGATCCTCTGTCGAGCAGAAGAAGCGCGACGCCTCGCTAGGCTACGCACCCTGGCATCGCAGGATCGGTCCAAGATACGCTATGATGGGCGTCGCCGCCACGTTTACTTCGATCCTGGTGACCTTGTGTGGCTCTGAACGCTGTTGCGGAAGCATGGCTTGTGCCAGAAGTTTCTCGCCCACTACGTCGGCCCCTACGTTATTCTGGAGCACCTCAGCGAAGTGAATTATCGCATTGCGCGTCTCACGAGCAGTAGACGACGCTCGGCAAAAGCTGAAGTGACACACGACGCGCATCTGAGGCGTTACAATCCACGAGATGACTGACTCGCCCGGCGGGCTTCGTCTGCCAGCGGGGAAATGTCATGAGCTCTGTCATGAACCATGGCTGCCGCGCCGACAACCAGATGGAAGAAAGAAGAGAACGACGTTAGCCGAGCTGCCTCGGGACCACTCTCGAAACACGCCTGTCAACCATATTCATCTGGTTCTGCACTAAACACCTAGTGTGTAACTATATGGTCATGTATCCTACCTAAGGCTTCAGGAGAATATGTAAGATTACCTCATTAATAACTATCATTAGAAAGAATCAATTGAATTACCTAGCATATTAAATTACTTTTTAATTTGCTATTTTAGAATACTACCCGCCATGCGGTGCACATGAATACGGGACGCTTAAGCTTCGTCTTGAAGAGTGGAACGCGATAGCATTCAAAGATCCCTGTCTACTTCTCACGCTTCCCGGCAACTGGAGAGTATGTAACCGTAAAGTTTACCGGGTAACGCTGGACGCGAACGCTATGCACAAAGGCGGGCTTTCTGGTAGAATCGCGGCCTCTCACGCAGGCCGCCATGAATGGATGGAATGGATGGATGTTACGAGCGTCCCCTTTGGAAAGGGGCGGCGGGGTTGCGCCACCAAGCTCTCGCTATTATACTGTATAATATCCTACCTAGGGTAATCAAGAAAGAAAGAAAAAAACAATATGAACTCCCGCAACCAAATTTTCTGACCATTTATTCCGAACTTTGCTTTAGTAAGTCTCCATTTTGTGTCGTTTCCCTCCTTCCACCAACCTTCCAATCGCCTCTTACTAACCTCTATTACAGAAATGTTTACTTTTCCCTACTCTCGCTGAACTCAATGGCTTCAAGGAGGCCAGTGGTGCCGAAATCGACCACTGGGCAGATGTCTTCACATTCTAATAAAACATGCTCCATCGTTTCCCTAGCTTTATTGCAGCAAGCACATGCTTATACTTCCTTTTTATATCTCGCTATATAGGTGCGTGCTCTAAGGCATACCGATCTCGCCTCGAAAAATAATGAGCTTCCCTTTAAATTATTATAAATTGTTTCTTTCCTGATTTCGCTTTTTCCTCTTCAGAGGAAGCTTTAGCTTGTGTGTTCCTATCTAAATACATGTAGAAGGAGAATTCGTTTTTCTCGGCAACCACTGCACCAAATTTGACGAAATTTGTTGCCTTTAAAAGAAAAACTTAAAGTCTAGTGATTGTTGGTTTTGAATTTTTTTTTATTAGGTTGTCCATTTTTTATTAAAAATTGGCCAAAAATTGAAAATATTCAAAAAACGACACTATCAAGTTTACAACTCTAACTCAATAACGACAAAATGATAATACAATTCTGTGAATTGCATCTCATAGTACATCTAAAGCGGACAAAATTGACATGTTGCATATGAATATAAAAAAAATTTAGTAATATGGAAATACAACTTTTGCAGAACCCTTGTCCCCAACATAAGAAATTCCCTTAAGATGTAAAATGACATACCAAATTTGTCCACTTTGAATTTATCTAATGGATGCCGTTTACAGAACTGCGATATCTATTCTTGATGCAGAGCTATGAACTTTTTTCGAACTGTCGGATATTTAAAAATCTTTTTAACGAAACTGAAGCCTTAAATCGAAATTCCGCTTCCAACACTCACTAGAATTGAACTTTCTCTCTCAAATGCAACAATTTTCGTTAATATCGGTCCAGGGGTTATCTCAGAAAAACGTTTTTGCATTTTACATGTATTTGAATAGGCCGCGTCAGAGTTGGGCCCGAACTAAAGCTTCCTCTTAAGTAGTTACTCATGGCAGGTTTTTTTTTTTTTCCGTTACCGCTACCCATGAAATTATTTCAGCCTCTCTGACTTTCCACTTGACTATCTTTGTTGCTGAGTTGCCCACTCTACGGCAGGAGCGAGCGCCATCTGGAGGCATTGCAAAGAACCAAGCACGCCGCTCCGTGACCGCCGAGATACTCACGCAGCGGCGCGCGAATAGCGCAGGCTGTGGCAGGTCTGTGTGTGGTAGAAACGCTGAAAATGGGGTTTCTTTGAAGTTTCGCGTAACATAATTATGTTTTCTCGTATAGTCAAATTACAATCCGACGCCGTCGTGTCTGTGGGTTTTGTGTAAGTCGTGCTTTACAATTTTTCTAGATATTTTAGCTTGAGAAATTCAATCATTTCAGTAGCTTCCTTACGCCACAAGGAGGGCGTTGGTATGGGTGGCTCCAAAATGTGTTTGCCGAAACGACGTCCAGCGCAGGATTTTCGCCGACACGGGACCCTTAACGCTATCGCTTTAAAATGACAATTGCCGTTGTAGCCACTTGTATAACGTGCAGAAAGTGAATGATATGCATTAATGAACAAAATATTATCATAGACAACGCATAGGTGAGTCTACTGCAAGGGACAGTTGCTGGCTTTAACAAGAACGTTCAACTGTTAGCAATATGTTGTGTAACTGGAAGATTAAACTAGATGTAGATCGAGGTTATCACAAAATCTACGTGAGGCGTAAAGCAGTAAAAAATAATGCGAGAGATAACAAACTCCTAAAGCTCCAAACACAAAGCTCGCCTCCTATTTGTAAGGATCGATTTTATTTTCGATTCTTAGCCAACGCATTGAAGAAATTACCTTGTCTTATTAATTTTTTCCTTGCTCATAAAAGAATAAGAAAACGCAACATATCCAACGAGGAGGAATCTATATACAGCGAAGCTTTGAGTGAGTGCATAGAGTCGAAGCACGCACGCACGCACGCACGCACGCACACACACACACACGCACACACACACACACACACACACACACACACACACACACACACACACACACAACACACACACACACACAACACACACACACACACACACACACACACACACACACACACACACACACACACACAAGCACGGGCGCACACAAGCTCGGGCGCACACAAATTATACCGAGCCTTCTGTTACGCGGAGTTGCGGACTACCAGCGAGCACGACGGATGCTTTGAACTGATCATGGTTTCAGAGGTAGCATGCACATACGTACATAGCGGAGTTCGAATCCATTTTATCCGCAAGAAGTGTTTACTTACTCATTACCGTGCAGCTGCGGGTGCGCGAAGGCGAGTTTTCTGGTTATTGTTTTATTTTTTTCCACCGCACAGCCGGCGCCGCCGCGAATGGTTAAAGCCCCTCAATCTCCCAAAGTAGCGCCATTCGCTTCTCTCCTCCTCCGCTCGGCGCGGCCTCGACGGTGGCGCCGCCGGCAGTGGGCCTGCCGTAGCAGACGACGGCTAACACGCTACGGGAGGAAATCCGCGGAAAAGTTCGTTCGAGTCCTGCGGAGCAGTTTTTTCAATCTAGATCTTGCTTTGTCAGTCGGTAACTGGCCTTAAGAATGTCGTGTCGGATTTGCGGAAGAAATAGAGAAAAGCACCATTATTCAAGGCGTATTTAAGGCGTAAAGCGCGCGCACGTTGAAAGTTCGTGTTGCTGAAACACGACACAAGCACGCGGTGTGCTCAGACACGCGAGTAATTACCAGAGTTTCAGGTTTTGACAGCGCGAAAGTATGTGCACGTGGTTTCGTAGGTTAATTTACGTACCTGCAGGATGCTTTTGTTCGGCCGGCGCGTGAGAGATTCCGACTGTCTGCGGTCAGCAATGCCTGGCAGCAGGGCCGTTTCTGTTCCGCGCCTTTTACAGATGTACGTAGCTCATGCACAGGTTGTGGTGGCCATGAGCAACGTTTTCACACATAGGCGGTATAGATAATTTTAACAACTTACCAGCATATGAAATCGTTATTTATTTATTACAGTGCAAATGGTTAGAATTTGATAGAAAAGAAAGAAGGAACTTGATGGGACAACTGGAAAGAGGTTCAGAAAATAATTATCCCCCTCCCTCATTGGCACCAGCAACACTTTTGTTGAAGTGCTAATTTTATCTCTGTATACTACGTGCGTCTGTATTCTTTTGCGTTGTAAGTTTTCACAAGGAAGCAGTGTTGCGTTAACTGGAACAGTCAAGGCACACAAGACAGAAGAAAAGTTGATTCTTGGGTTTTACATCCCAACACCACGATCTCATAAGGCACGCCATAATGGGGGCTCTGGATTAATTTTTTTTGCAGCTGGGGTTCTTTAACGCACCCCCAATGCACTGGACACGGGCCCGTTTTGACACGGGCGTCAAAAGAAGAGGTTGGAGGAGCCGTGTCACTTAACAAAGCCGCGCGTTCTTTGCCACTTGCTCGAAGTCAGCCCGCCCGATCTTGTGAATCCACACTTTTCTTCGTTTTGCGTTGCGCCCGGCGGATGGTAAAACAAAAAGCTTTTTGCCGTCACTGGGTCTGTTGTGGCAACCGCAGGCGCAGCAGCACGGCATCGCAATTAAGCACTCGGCCCTAACACATTGTATAAAACTACCGCGCTCCTTCAAACCGCCTGCCGTACTTCGTCGCGGAGGCCCAAAAATGGGGGTCGCAGGCCCAAGATTGGGGGTCGCAGCGCGCTGGAAAGAAAAGATATACAAAAGCGCGGCGCCTGCTCTGCGCCGGAAAGAAAAAAATATACAAAAGCGCGGGGCCCGCTTTCACGTGACACAGATTGGCCAATGGGGGAGCGGAGGAGGCTGGGGCGACAGGAGGAGTGGAGGAGGAAGCGCCTGGGTGAGCGGATGGCGGAAAGATCTAAGAATGGCGCTACTTTTGGAAAATTGAGGGGTTTTACGAATGGTTGGAGGCGAGCGCCGTCTGGTAGGGATGCAAAGAACCCAGGAACGCGCGTGGTGCGCGTGCTCCACTGTGATTGGCTGGCCTATTCGGTAAGGGAACAGCCAGGCCGCAGGGTCCAGTCACGAAATGCGGCGAGGTTCGCAAAGAAAAGCTTTGTTTAAAAAAAATAATGGAAATTCGTGAGATTTAACACCAACCAAAATCTCATATACCTGGATGTCCATGTATGCTGTAGGCATTGAAAAATGTTGTCGACGCAGCTAGGAATCAAAGCCATCGGCTCGTATTCCGCTACAGAAACCTCTTAGGCACACAGACGCCAAGCAAGTAATTTCATTCATTCATTCATTCATTCATTCATTCATTCATTCATTCATTCATTCACTTTCATTAGGAGCTCCTTTAAGAAGATAATTGTCATCGTAATTGTTGCTGCGTGCTCTGTTCATTTTAAAAAGAAAAATCCTAAAGTTAGTATTAAGATTCGCGAAGCCGACGGGCATAAGTTGCTTGAGCTGCTTGAAATCTTAGCTTCCCTGCCCTCAGAACTTCAAGAAATGGCTCAATAGAAGTTACCTTTGAAGGGTTCCATGCCCTGTCTGGACAACCTGCCTCGCCGACTACTTGGTCAACAACAAGGGGCACTGAAACAAGCAATGACACAGCAAAATAATGATTTCGTTTGTTCGCAGTGCAAGCTCAGCGTTGTATGCATGCAGTTTAGTTTTAAGCGGCAGTCATCAAAAAAAGAGAAGAATAAAAAGAAAGTTGGGGCGCTTAACAAGAAAAGCATCCGACTTGCTACTCTAAGCTAGGAAGCGGGAAGGAGGCACAAATTAGAGGTGCACATAGAGGGAGGAGTTCAGCGAGTTATTTGATAATGGTATACAAAGACACGTGCTGGATAAATGAGTGGTCAAAAGAACATTTGGCAGAAACAGCGGTAAGCTGCACTCTTTCACACGATCATTATCTGACGATTATTGTGGCAAAAGGGAGGCAATTAATTGCTCGGAGGCGTACTGTAGGATGTGTCGCCCGCAATCATAGTGTCACACATCTTGCTAACGTTTCCACAAACTTCAGATGCTTCTCGCAACTCAACGTTGAAAATTAATTTCCACCCCCCCTCCCCCTCTATGCTCCACTCTTCTATAGTGGTTTCGGCTTGATTACTGTTGCTAGTAATCACCTTTCCACTCGCATTTCGTTTGCGAGCGGAAAGGTGATGCTAAAACACTGGTACAACGCATGGTTATAGAGATGTTTGATCCTCGCGTTACCTCTTAGATAATATCTAGCACAGTTCATGTTTTTTCCTGAAAAGGCATAAAATTAACTCTGATAAACAAAGCCTAAAGGTCGCATTACTTGCTGTGGCTTTAGTCCGAACTGTAGCATATTAGTATAGTATAGTATAGTATAGTATAGTATAGTATAGTATAGTATAGTATAGTATAGTATAGTATAGTATAGTATAGCATAGTATTTTAGCAGCCTATTTTGCCGCAAGTTGGTGCATATTCAAGAAAGGTCGAACGCCAGTCTGAGGCTGCGCATGACGAGTGCCATACAATACGTTGCTAAACTCTCTGGAACTGTTTAACTAGACGTCCTGTTCAGCCTCAGCTTTCTCTCAGTCCTAAGACTATATTCTATTTGGTCTTATGTAATTGCAAATACATTGTGCCGTATACACAGAAACGCACTAAAACAAGAAAAAAAGCGAACGCTCTCATTTCTTACCGAAGACAAAAGATAGAAGACTTTCATCGTGCCAACCACACCCTACAGGCAGGGAGGCCGCAAGACTTCGATGGCGAATACTTTGCGCACTTCACAGTCTGCGCCATTTCACTTTTATCCGCACTGTTCCTTCTGTCTTTAGGTATTATGCCGCATCAAGTTAGGTTGAACTCAAGAACCTTCCAACCAACAATGTCACCGTGAAATGCCAATCTGCGGATGACTCTGCGTGGACCTTTCAAAGAGGCGTTGCTGCCCAGCGATCATTGCCAATAGCATTTGGGGACGTAGTCCCTCAGGTTAGTTCTATGCAGTACACCTGATGCTGCGTCATTTAGTTCCGCGACTCATCCGGTATACCGATGGCTCCTTTACTTCCAGAACACCTACGCGAGATTTTCAACCTTATTCGACGTTATTCTGTTTAGAAATCGAGAAATGTGCCATTTAACAATAGGCCTGTGTTACAAGGGCTTCCTGAAACGAACAGCCTACTGTCGCTCAGTTTCTTTCTCAAGAATTTACCTCGAACACTGCACAATACTACTTCATTAGAGTTCAGCACCCCCACATTTGAAACAGGCTACATGGAGTTTCTGTCATGTGATATTGCGTGAAAGGACACACAAAAATTATGAGGTGGCCACCCGGCATTTTTTGCATGATTTGCCATTCTGTATGTAAAGAAGCATCGATGTCGACAAATCGAGGAAAGGTTAAATGATAAAAGGTCGTTGACAAAAGTACGTAGAATGTTATCGGCAAGCAGCAAAGCACAAACACACGTGTCTTGCACACGCCCAACTACTTCGACCTTTCTACCAAGTCAGCTATACCGCGCGTAGAAAACAAATTATTCACAAAGATCAAACGCTGTCAAGAATTACGATAGATAGAAAATAACCCAGAACCTGGCGTCATTTTGCATTTATATGTATACGTTTGTGAAATTTTACTTGCTAAAACCATTTACTGCTGTCTAAGAAACTTGTGCAAGAACACTTTGTTGTATGTATGGCACAGACGAATAACAGAAAGCACACTTGGGCATTCACGCAGACAGAAATACGAAATAACGTTAAATTGATATGTTACAATTGAATATAAAAAAATTAGTATTATAGAAATACAGCTTTTGCAGAACCCTTGTAAACAACGTAACGAATTCATGTAAGATACAAATTGACTTACCAAATTTGTCCGCTTTGAATGAGCAGAGAGAAGGGAACTAGGCGTCGGATTCCTCATAAATAAGAATATAGCTGGTAACATACAGGAATTCTATAGCATTAACGAGAGGGTGGCAGGTCTTGTTGTGAAACTTAATAGGAGGTACAAAATGAAGATTGTACAGGTCTACGCCCCTACATCCAGTCATGATGACCAGGAAGTCGAAAACTTCTATGAAGACGTGGAATCGGCGATGGGTAGAGTGAAAACTAAATACACTATACTAATGGGTGACTTTAATGCCAAGGTAGGCAAAAAGCAGGCTGGAGACAAAGCAGTGGGGGAATATGGCATAGGCACTAGGAATATCAGGGGGGAGTTATTGGTAGAGTTTGCGGAACAGAATAATATGAGGATAATGAATACCTTCTTCCGCAAACGGGACAGCCGAAAGTGGACGTGGAGGGGCCCGAACGGCGAGACTAGAAATGAAATAGACTTCATACTCTGCGCTAACCCTGGCATCATAAAAGATGTGGACGTGCTCGGCAAGGTGCGCTGCAGTGACCACAGGATGGTAAGAACTCGAATTAGCCTAGACCTGAGAAGGGAAAGGAAGAAACTGGTACATAAGAAGCCGATCAATGAGTTAGCGGTTAGGGGGAAAATAGAGCAATTCCAGATCAAGCTACAGAACAGGTATTCGGCTTTAACTCAGGAAGAGGACCTTAGTGTTGAAGCAATGAACGACAATCTTGTGGACATCATTAAGGAGTGTGCAATGGAAGTCGGTGGTAACTCCGTTAGGCAGGATACCAGTAAACTATCGCAGGAGACGAAAGATCTGATCAAGAAACGCCAATGTATGAAAGCCTCTAACCCTACAGCTAGAATAGAACTGGCAGAACTTTCGAAGTTAATCAACAAGCGTAAGACAGCTGACATAAGGAAGTATAATATGGATGGAATTGAACATGCTCTCAGGAACGGAGGAAGCCTAAAAGCAGTGAAGAAGAAACTAGGAATTGGCAAGAATCAGATGTATGCGTTAAGAGACAAAGCCGGCAATATCATTACTAATATGGATGAGATAGTACAAGTGGCGGATGAGTTCTATAGAGATTTGTACAGTACCAGTGCCACCCACGACGATAATGGAAGAGAAAATAGTCTAGAGGAATTCGAAATCCCACAGGTAACGCCGGAAGAAGTAAAGAAAGCCTTGGGAGATATGCAAAGGGGGAAGGCAGCTGGGGAGGATCAGGTAACAGCAGATTTGTTGAAGGATGGTGGGCAGATTGTTCTAGAGAAACTGGCCACCCTGCATACGCAATGCCTCATAACGTCGAGCGTACCGGAATCTTGGAAAAATGCTAACATAATCCTAATTCATAAGAAAGGGGACGCCAAAGACTTGAAAAATTATAGACCAATCAGCTTACTGTCCATTGCCTACAAACTATTTACTAAGGTAATCGCAAATAGAATCAGGAACACCTTGGACTTCTGTCAAGCAAAGGACCAGGCAGGATTCCGTAAAGGCTACTCAACAATAGATCATATTCACACTATCAATCAGGTGATAGAGAAATGTGCGGAATATAACCAACCATTATATATAGCTTTCATTGATTACGAGAAAGCATTTGATTCTGTCGAAACCTCAGCAGTCATGGAGGCATTACGGAATCAGGGTGTAGACGAGCCATATGTAAAAATACTGAAAAATATCTATAGCGGCTCCACAGCCACCATAGTCCTCCATAAAGAAAGCAACAAAATCCCAATAAAGAAAGGCGTCAGGCAGGGAGATACGATCTCTCCAATGCTATTCACAGCGTGTTTACAGGAGGTATTCAGAGACCTGGATTGGGAAGAAATGGGGATAAAAGTTAATGGAGAATACCTTAGTAACTTGCGATTCGCTGATGATATTGCCTTGCTTAGTAACTCAGGGGACCAACTGCAATGCATGCTCACTGACCTGGAGAGGCAAAGCAGAAGAGTGGGTCTAAAAATTAATCTGCAGAAAACTAAAGTAATGGTTAACAGTCTCGGAAGAAAACAGCAGTTTGCAATAGGCAGCGAGGCACTGGAAGTCGTAAGGGAATACATCTACTTAGGGCAGGTAGTGACTGAGGATCCGGATCATGAGACAGAAATAATCAGAAGAATAAGAATGGGCTGGGGTGCGTTTGGCAGGCATTCTCAGATCATGAACAGCAGGTTGCCATTATCCCTCAAGAGAAAAGTGTATAATAGCTGTGTCTTACCAGTACTCACCTACGGGGCAGAAACCTGGAGGCTTACGAAAAGGGTTCTACTCAAATTGAGGACGACGCAACGAGCTATGGAAAGAAAAATGATAGGTGTAACGTTAAGGGATAAGAAAAAAGCAGATTGGGTGAGGGAACAAACGCGAGTTAATGACATCTTAGTTGAAATCAAGAAAAAGAAATGGGCATGGGCAGGACATGTAATGAGGAGGGAAGATAACCGATGGTCATTAAGGGTTACGGACTGGATTCCAAGGGAAGGGAAGCGTAGCAGGCGACGACAGAAAGTTAGGTGGGCGGATGAGATTAAGAAGTTTGCAGGGACGGCATGGCCACAATTAGCACATGACCGGGGTTGTTGGAGAGATATGGGAGAGGCCTTTGCCCTGCAGTGGGCGTAACCAGGCTGATGATGATGATGATGATGATGATGATGATGATGATGATGATGATGATGATGAATGATCTAATGAATGCCATTTACAGAACCGCAATACCTCTTCCTGATGCAGAGCTATTAATTTGTAAGCTTCGTGCTTTTATTTTGTTTACGAACTTGGAAATTTCTGAAAATTCTTTGAACAAAATTCAGGCCCTAAATTAAAATTTCGCTTCTAACAGTCACTATAATTTAACTTTGTCTCGCAAATGCAACAAATTTTATTAAAATCGGTCCAGTGGTTATCTCAGAAAAGCATTTCTGCGTTTTACGTGTATTTGAATAGGCGGCAGCGGAGATGGGCCCGAGCTAAAGCTTCCTCTTAAGTTCAAGGCACGATACGACATGGTTCTGATATTTCTGAAAAACAAACACTACGCATATTTGTCAAGCGGACAACTATCGAAGGGCGTGCAGAAGCAGAGCCGCATTAAATCGCAAGGGTCTAGGCGACACACAGAAGCGGTCACACGTCAAATCAAGACTTCTGTGCCCTCCGCAGTAGCTTGCGACTATGGCATTGCTTGAGGTCGGAGATTCGATTCTGTCCGCGGCAGCCGCATTTAGACGGGGGCGAATTGAAAAAACGCTCATGCACTTAGATTTAGGGAAACCTTAAAGAGACCAGGGTGTAAAAATTAATTCGAAGTCCGCCACTGCGGCGTACCTCCGAATCCGATTGTAGTTTTGGCACGTATGTATATATATTTCAATTAAAGTTTAATACTTCTCCCACAATGCCATGTTCCACGTGAGTCAGGTGTTATGAAATATCGTGCACAACAACGACTCAAGCAAACACCTCGCCCTGAGTGTTCTGTGTGCTACACAAACAAACAGCAGTGGTACACGCAAGGTAATGTTTAACATCAACTCACCACTCCCGTGTTGGACTAAACGTTGAATAAATTAAACATCTGCGTCAACATCACCGCTAATCATTGTCTATCAAAGCAAACAGCACAGAAAGCTTGGCTTACATCGATTCCCACAGTGCCTGGGATCCGTATAATTTTTTCAAAAATTCAAGACAAGGTATGAGCAGCTTGAATGATAGAATAGAGTGGGAATATTATAGCACGCATATAGCAGATGCCATATAGCAATTTTCGCTCACAATAGAGAGAGCAAATGATGAATAAAAGGTAGGGAGGTTAACCAGGACTGAGCCCGGTTGGCTACCCTACACTGGGGAAAGGAAAAAGGGGACGGAAAGATTAAATGAAGAAGAGAAAGTCCACTGGGGATATAGTTCAGTCACTCAGTCTGGATCAGACTGGCGCAGCAGCAGCCGGCTTCTGTGATTCTGTTACACCCACGAGACCTCCGAACATTTCCGGGCACGGATCGCTTGGAGGTCGAAGAGTGGATCGACATGTACGAGCGCGTCAGCGACCACAAAAGCTGGGACCCCACGCTGATGTTAGCCAACGTGATTTTCTACCTGAAAGGAACGGCACGCGTGTGGTACCAGACGCATGAAAAAGACCTTATAAGTTGGGGCGCTTTTGTTCGGCAGACCATCTGGCCGTCAGCAGGCCGCTAAAAGGGAGCTGGAATTTCGCATGCAGACGACCACTGAATCGTACATTTCGTTCATCCAGGACATGCTAGGCTTTTGCCGAAAAGCTGACACAAAAATGACCCACGCTGACAAGATTTCGCACTTATTGAAGGGAATAGCCGACGACGCGTTAAATCTACTTGTATTCAAGGACTATACGACGGTGACGCCATAGTTAAAGAATGTCAACGTTTTGAACAAGCGAAGAGCAGCCGCATCACCCGCCAGTTCCTTCGGCTGCCTAATATCACTACCAAATCATTATGCGAGTACCCAATAGCTCCCACGGCCGTCCGTCCAGGCGTTCAGTCAGCCAACCTGTCCATCGTGTCACTCATACAAGCAGTCGTCCGCCAGGAATTCGCGAACCTGGGTTTATCATCCACCGTCTCGTCCATCCGTGCACCTGCACGTATTCATGCAAATGACACCGAGAACCACGTCTACCTTACGCGCTACAGAAAACCGGCTGACTGGAGAACGGTAGACGACCGACCCATATGTTTAACTGCTCGGGGGTTGGACACATTGCCTCTCACTGCCGCAGAAGCTGGTCATCCCCTTCAAACTACACCACTGGATCTTGGCTTCGTCATGGAGGCAACATTCGACGTTTTGCCCCTCGATCTGACCCACATGCTTCCGATGTCGCCGTTCCGCACTCTAAGCTTAACCACTCACCGTCCTCACAAGGCTGTCGATCTGTGCCGCTACGACCATGCCGGTCCTCGTCCCTTGCACCACCTGACACCTATATACGCACCGGAAAACTAAGCCGCGCAGCTCCCGGAGTTGACGTTGCATCAGTGACCCGGTATAAAAATCTTCTGTTGACTGTACTTACACGCCGAAACCTTCTGGTCATTCAAGTGGACGACGTTACGGTTACGGCCCTCGTAGGCACCGTAGCGCAGATTTCAATAATGAGCGCTGCTCTCCGTAGTCAGCTCCGCAAAGTTATTGCGCCTGCTATTCATAGCACAGTGCGGATTGCCGATGGCAGCACGTTTGGTGTTTTTGGGATGTGCACTGCCCGAATGTGCATTGCTGGCCCTCAGACCACTGTTTTATTTGCCATGCTTAAGCAGTGTCCTCACGACGCGATCTCGGCCTAGACTTTCTCTCGACGCACTCTGCACTTATCGACCGTGCCTAACGTGTTCTTCAACTGGAACTCCCTTTTGACGCCCACGTAATTTCTGACAGTCCCAGCCGCTTATGTTCTGTAGAGTTCCTTCATGTGCCACCGCAAGCCGCTACGTACGTCCAATTACGTCCCTCTGCTCCTGTGTAATACATTGTCTCTCCGATTATCGACATGGTCCCGACGCACCCTGGCGTCCTTCCTCACACTGGGGCCACCGTTCACGAAAACAAAGCCTGTCTGCCTCTTTTGAACTTTGGGCTTTCTAACCATGTGCCACCTGCCGGTATAGCGCTTGCCACCGTGTCTTCGCTGCAGGAATGCGATATTTCTGTGTTAGTCGTCGACGGCCCTCGGAGTGTTTCCGGCTCTCTCACCGCCATCGTGTCACCATGTGCGGATTTCGAGAGATCATATCTACATATCTCCCGCTTACGCAATCGGACAATCTCCGTCGGCTCTTCCTGTCGTATCGTTGATGTCGAAAATCTCCCTTTGAGCCAAAGATTAGTGGTTCAGCGTCATCCATACTGGCGATGCTAAACCGGCTCACCGGCACCCTTATCGCGTTTCCGCTGCGGAACACGCCAGGATACAAAAAGCGGATGACTAAGTGCTGTCAAGGACATCATCGAACCATCCTTTAGTCCATGGGGCGCTCCTGTAGTGCTATCAACACCTGGCGACAGGACAACACCTGGCGCTTTTGTATTCGTTATCGACCACTCAACAAGATAACGAAGAAAAACGCTTATCCCTTGCCCCGTATAGACGGCGCACTCGACTGTCTTCACGGCGCCCAATATTTTAACGCGATAGCGTTAAGGAGCTCGTGTCGCAGAAAAGCCGGTGTCGTCGGCGTCGGCGTCGGCGGCGTTTTTCGTCGATTGACCTTCACTCGGATTATTGGCAGATTGCTGTTGACCTACATTGGACGGCGGAAAAACCGGATTCGTAACTGCAGATGGCCTCTACCACTTTAAAGTCATGCCTTTCGGTCTTTGCAATACGCCGGCCACATTCGAGTGCATGATGGATTCGCTTCTTCGTGGCTTGAAACGGTCAACCTGCTTTTGCTATCTTGACGAAGTCATCGTTCTTGCGGCAACAATTGACAGCCATCTTCAGCGCCACTCCGCGATTCTCTAGGTATTCTGCAATGCCGGCCTGCGGCTCAACGCCTCAAAAGGCCGTCTGGGACGCCGGGAAATAATCGTACTTGGCTATCCCGTCCGATCCTGAAAAAGTTGCGCCGGGAAGAATTTTCCGGTCCCTTGTTCGGCTAAAGAAGTACGAATCTTCATTGGATTGTTCTTTTATTTCCACCGTTCCACCTGTAATTTCGCCGACATTGCGCTTCCCGTTACTGCGCTCCTAAACAAAGACGTTCCTTTTACAAGGGGCCCGCCCCATGCTGCTGCCTTTTCGGCGCTTGTCGATGCCCTTACGACTTCTATTTTAGTTCATTTTGATCAGATTGCCTCGTCAAAACTTCGCACAGATGCCAGCGGCCATGGAATCCCTGCCGTCCTCTCTCAGCATCGAGAGGGACACGACTGCGTTATTGCTTACGCTAGCCGCCTCCTGTCTGCTCCGGAGAAATACTCAATCAAAGAACCAGAGTGTCTTGCTCTTGTCTGGGCTGTCGCCAAATTTCGTCCCTACCTGTTTGGCTGCACCTTTACCGTCGTAACTGATCATCATGTCCTCTGTTGGCTTTCTTCGCTCGAATACCCTACAGGGCGCCTTGGTCGTTTGGCTCTTCGCCTGCAAGAGTACTCGTTTTCGGTAGTGCACAAGTTCGGCCCACTTTATCAAGATGCTCATTGCCTGTCACGACATCCCGTGGATTCCCCTGATGTCCCCGAGCGAGAGACCAACGCCTGCGCCTTGTCTATCTCGGACCTCGTTAATATACGGGAGGAACGACGCCGCGACTAAGCTTTACATTCTATCATCGACAGTCTTAGCTCAATCACACCCGACCCTCCGTTCCACCTGTTCTGCCTTCCCAACGGCACCTTATACCGCCACAATATACATCCTGACGACCCTGAACGCCTCCTCGACGTGCCTCCCCATTTGCAGTCAGCTGTCCTCCGCCAGCTTCACGATGAGCCCACTGCTGGTCACCTTGTCACCCAAACTTATGATCGCGTCAGGCGCCTTTTCTTTAGGCCTGATTTGTACCACTCCGTGCAAAGATATGTCACTAGCTCCGATCAAGGTTAGCGCCGCACGCGACCAACTATGCTGCCTGCCGGTCTGCTTCATCCTATCGACATTCCCACCGAACCATTCTTTCGTGTTGGGCTCGACCCTCTTGGTCCCTTTCCAACCTCGACATCAGGCAACAAATGGGGCCCCGTCGCGACCGACTAAGCGATGCGATAAGCCATTGCCAGTGCCATATCCTAACCAGCTGCGCTACAGATGTCACCGACTTTTTCCTCATGACGTCATCTTGCATCATGGCGCTCCTCGACAGCTCCTGACTGATCAAGACCGGTACTTTTTGTAACGCGTCATCGAGGACATCCTTCTTTCATGCTCTACCCGCCACAAGCTCACAACTGCTTATCATCCACAAACACATGGGCTCATAGAGCGTCTGAACCGAACTCTGACCAATATGCTTTCAATGTACATTTCCGTCGACCACCGGGATTGGGACGCTGCTGTTACGACAGTAATGTCCGACCGACATTACTGTCGGTTGGACGAAGACGACGGCGACGAAGTGGCCAGAGTGTGCAGTGCAGCAGGCCTATCAAGCTGACCTGTCTTGACTTTCGGTTAATAAATTTCTCTCTTTGCGTTCCTTCCGCAATATGTGCCTACTTTATTCAAAGCTCCATGCTAGATCTCTGAGCACTCTGACGTGGTCTTACGCTCTTAACGTGACGCTGGGAGCGCAGTCGAGATCCGACAGAGTTTCGGTCACATGACTTCAACTGCTGCTGTTGGCGCGGCGTAAACTGTGGCTTTCCTGCTAGAAATTAAGCTTCTGCGTGCCTTCTGTTAACGTCGTCTTTGTTTACAACAGAAAAAACATTGAGGAAACAGGTTTCAAAGGAAACAAGCTTCCCGTTTTTCGTGAGAACAAGCGCTGACGTGGTTGTGCTTCTGACTCTACCGAGCAGGCGAAAGTTCGACTAGGGCATGCAGGCTACCCTTGGTACCGATTTCAAGTGGGCTTCTAGTCACTGCAATACCGATGGGAGCTCGGTAGGGGCTAGCGTACAAATTTTTAAATTAATATTCTCGGAATTATTTAAACAAGTTAAGATTCTTCTTCATACAATTTTAATGTCTAAGCAGTAGCAACTACGATCCAGGCGCTAATATTTTAGGTTTCAATTTCGTGAAAGCAACATTAACGAAAAATTAAAAACCTCCTGCCTGTCGGCCAGTCCACAGTAGTGGGTAAGCGCCATTGCTTGTGCACGAGAATAAGAACGTGCGCGAACGGATCAGCCTATCCTCGCAGGGTAAGTGCGACTGCCTATCACCGCTGTTTGCCTTTACGAAACCAGTATATTGGGCCAAAATATTATCGCTCTCAGTCCTTATTGGTAAGGGTACCCGAGCACTTATCGACCATCTGCTATCTGTAACAATATGATCATTCTCATAATGTATGAATAATATCGGTTAGGCGTAGCCCGGTTATTCGCGCTCTACTCAGTGAACTAAATACAAATGTTCCGGCTTAAGCAGACAGGGATGAAGTGAGACACAAACGACACATACGGGCGCTAACTTCCAACTGTTTATTCACCAGAACCCACGCAAATTTATACAAGAAACCAAAGTGAAAAGTAATCATAATAGAGATAGACAGGGCGAAGACATATAAGCACGCGTGCATTACAGGCGTAATCCGAGCATCCAAACAAATGTAGCAGGGCAGCTGTACGCTCTAATCTTAGCTGCGATTACAGGCTATCACTTAGGAATGACATTTCTTTGTCACTTAATGCTAGTGACGGCGTGCTAACGCATTTATTTCCTGCTCTTTTTATGAAGAAACCTCGATTATCTCCCTTTCAGTGCGGTTTCTTGCTTTCCGTAGGAAGGTCGTTCTTTCGAGAAGTGGCACACAACCACAGCGCTTGCAGTGGTCTGCCAAGTGACAGCCGATGTTGCTGTTCACCGCCAAGCGGTGTTCTCTCGCTCGATCGTTGAAGCATCGTTCCGTTTGTCCAATATACAGCTAGCCACACTTTAGGGGAACATTGTAAACGACATCGCATACATAATTGGTTTAGTGGGTGACGTGCTTCTTGGAGCATGTAGCAGGCAGCTTATTCGCCATGAAAGGGCAAAGCATGGCCAATATGCGAGGGTCGGAAAACACAATGCGCACATCGTATCTGGCTGCGACCTTCTTTATATTGTGGGACAGCTTATTTACGTACGTAGTTACGTGCGTGTTCATTTTTTCTTTTTACTTCCGCACTTTTTCCCCGTTTTCATCTTCTGCAGAAGACTTTCGCACACACTCGTAGTAATGGAGGGAAGAAATCGAGCTTCTTCCAATCGGATAATCTGATTACTAAAACATGTAACAAGGTTGTGTTCGCATGACTCCTTTAATGCCGAATTGAGGCATGTGTTAGCCATTTCCATATTCATCAGTTAACAATGTGCGCTGCCAAATGGTAAAATGCTTTTCTTAGTCCTTGGGTTATACATCCAGCACACGTGAGCCATCGTGAAACTAAGTTTAAGGTCCAGACATCAAATTGAGTTATCCTGTGAAATCTTTATTATTATCAGGTAAAATCTAGTCCATCAGACTCTATCAAAAAGGTGTTAGTAATTTCTGCCACAGCAACGTCAAGGCTAGTATCAGTTAGATGTAAAAGCACAAGGTAGTCATCTATAAATCCTAACTGCATTAAAATTGCCGATTTTTGCAAATATGCGCGTGTCAACGGATGAAAGATATATGTCGCATAAAACTGGAGCTACAAAAGAGCCGCGATGCATATACCGTATTTGTGAACATAATAAGAACCATTAAAACATTATGGTGGACTGTAAGTATAAATGTAATATCTCTCAAAACTGATCAGAACTCATGCCAGCATTGTTCTGGAAGTTTACCCGACCCTTCAATAGTTTCACGAACCGTGTTAAACAGGCCACGCTGAGGTACGGAATAAAATAGATCTTGCACGTCAATTAAAAAAACCAGCGTTGCGGCAGCCAACTTGCCTTCCGCCAAATCTTGCACCAGATCTGTGGAACTGGGCACCAAGAATGGGTCCTGCACGTCCAGCTTGCTGAGGATGCGTTGCAGATAACTGCTAACCGCGCATTGCCAAATAGCTTTCTCGGATACTATCACTCTAAGCGGGCACTCGGGCTTATGGGTCTTACCCGTGAAGAAGACTTCAAGGCTATTCTTATCCAACTTGTTTACTGCCTTTCGGAGGTGCTCGAAATTTCGTCCTCGTCTGCTTAGCACCATAACCATTGTATTTACATCATGAACCAACTAGCTCAGCAACAAGTTTTGTTAAATCAGCGAACTAGTTTTGTGATGCGTATAGTCTTGAGCGCCCTTTTGTCGTACCATTTGAAGTTTAGAGTATAAAAGCTTTATTTCTGTTCAGTCGAATAAGGGGCTGAATTCAGCAAAAGTTCTGGAGTGCTATTTCCTTTAACTGGCCGCGTTTGCTAACATGGCCCATGCAGTAACGCAGGTAGGGTTTTATTTTACGGGTATTTTAAACCAGTGCGTAACCTTGCTTGCATACGATCATATTGATGTATCACGTTACCCCGAGTGTGTTCTTGTATTCTACAGAGCCTTCAAGTTAAGCTAGCAAGTTATTTTAATAAGAAGGTTATGCTAGTCACGCAAATGCTGCTTGCACTGATAATTTATGTGCCTTAGCAAATTTTATTTTGGCGAACGAATAGGGTCAGTAAATATACCAATAACAAATAGGTGTTATTTCGTATTTTTAATCTTGCTGTTATAGTATACGTCTCCAATAGATTACTGAAGGCAGTGGTATTCGAAGACAACTTAAGTTTATTTTATACATATGAAGCGCTTGTGTTCAGATATATTCATAATCAAATTTTACACTTGTAACGATAATTTCGCGTTCAGATGTGATAGTTTGACACACAGGCAAGCACTTTATGGGGCGCAATTGATTGCGTAAGAAACGGGGAAAGCAGTCTTTCTTCCTTTTTCTTTTCTTCTTCTTTTCAGCCGAAAGCTGGAGCGCAGCTGTTAAAGGTTGCACAAAGCTTCTAGGTTGGTTTGCTATACGGCATTACCTACGTCATAAGGGGTTCGTCTTTTTGTTGAGGCTACCTCCTCTAAATGCAAAATTAGGGGACTAAGTGTCAAAGCTTCTTTTGGATGTTCGGAACACAAGAGCTCCAGAAGTGTCCAGAAAATTCAGTTGTCTTCAAATACGATTGCCTTCAAGTGCATACTATTAACGTGTACCATGAATTCGAAATTAACACGAATTGAATTTGTAAATATTTGTTCTATACTCAATGAGCCCATTTGTCCATGAAAATTGTGTTTCGCAAAGCGTATAAACCACCAGCGCAAGCATCATTTGCGGAGCTAGGATAGCCTTATCCTCAAAGTTACTCATAGTTAACTCTAGGACCCCGTATGCATTCCAGTATTTTATTTTCGGGAATTTTCGCAGCCCCGGGAAGGGCCCAGTCGGCGTCACCATGGTGTCGTGCTCCAGGGTGTGCCTGTTCGTCTGGAGAAGGCTCCTACTGCAGACCTTGTGGCGCCACTGTGCTTCTCTGGTCGTCGAGCTGGTCTTCGTGGTGGCCACGCTCATGTACATGCTCTACAGCGACCGCGTGGACCAGGCGCAGGTGAAAAAGCTCAACCGCTCCTACTTGGCCGTACCCGAGCCGCGGCGAATGAACGCCGAGCACCTTCGCCCGAGGTTTCCGCCTGGGCTCACTGTCATCTATGGACCCGGAGACGAGTACACAGACCAGGTGGTCGCCACGATCTTCAGCCTCATCGGTGAGCGGCCAGTGGTGCTATTAACATAGCGTTGGAGACACATGCACATGCGATTCTCATGCTCCGGGTATAAATTTTGACTTTGAGTTTTGCATGTGAGTTACCCGGCACTTGAAGCCTTTCTTTAAATGGTGTATACTTAATCCTTAAGGGCTCTGTATTATAGAGCTTATTGGCTAAATCACTTTTATCTGTGGTGCAAGTTAGTAATATTGCTATAGTTACTGGTTAACAATTCGTTCACGTAAATTTACTGAATTTTAAACAGCGTCCTCTAGGGCACGTGTTTCAATTGCGGAACTGGATATAATCAGCAGTGAAGGTCTGTCCGGCTAATATATATAGGTTCGCCGAGACTACAGCACTGCATATGCGTATATAGTTCTGAGAAATTTGTCGGCGAAACCTGCCACAACATACATAGCTGTCGAACATTGATAGAGGGAGAGAGAATTTATTTGTATGATGGTGAAGTCGTCGGCCTGAGCTAGGTCACAAGCATGTTGTTCGGCACTGGGATGGTGGCTAAATAAGAAGGAAAAACTTGAAGACGGAGAGTGATGCCATCGAGGAACGATGGTAACCGGTGGGTGCAGCATAGTCCCGTGTTGCGTAGATAACAAGCAGGTCCTTTACAGACAGTTGGATGCCTATTCTGGTTGACCGCGTATTGACGCCAGCAACGATCCATGAAAACGTGTTAGAGGAGACGCTGGCATCCGGTCATCTATTTCGCAAGTTCGCTGCTCGTCGGTATACACGGTGTTCCACATTACTTGAACCAAGTACTTAAAAAATGCGGTTAACCACAGCTCGGTGAAACCAACGACCTATGGTTTACCGCCATGTGGCGCTCCTCGAAATATCTTTTATATTGCGCTTATTGATATAATTAACTAAGAGCAATTATTTAACTTTTCTAATATTAACTTTAGGACGAAATGCATTTTGTTACGTTGTAGAGGGGGTCCAGAAACGACCGATTCAATTTTTGTGGCAGCTTACATGCTGGGATTCCTTTCGGCGTTCAAGAAAAGCCCGCGAAATATGAGATAAGACCACGTGACTCTGCTCATGCGCTAACGTACTGCAGCTCTCAACCGTGCTTCGACGAAAGAACTGTGCGCGCAGACCGTGGCGAAGTCTGCGGTCGCAGCTGTAGGCATCGGCTTCACAGTGCGTCAGCATCTTTGACGGTGACACACGGAGAGGGAGCGCCGTCGTCCCTGATAAGCGATAGCCTCGAAGCATGGTTGAGAGCGCTGCAATACGATAGCGCATGAGCGCAGTCGAGTGGCTTTATCTCATATTTCGCGGGCTTTCTTTAAACGCCGAAAAACACCACGCAGAACGTACGTTGCCACAAAAAATTGGATAAGTCGTTTCTGAGTCTGCCTACAACGTTACGAAACGTACTTGGCCCCAAAGTGAATATTAAAAATTTTGCATACTTGATCTTAGTTAATGAAATAATTAAATGGAATATCATAAATACTCTAAGGCGCGCCATATAACCGCAAACCATATGTTGTTGGTTTCATTCAGCTGCGGTTAACTACTTCTTTTAAATCATTGGTTCAAGTTACGTGAAGATCCCTGTATATTTGCTTGCTTGGGAACTGCGTGAAGTAAAAAAAGATGCTCGTGTTGCTGGTAATGTCCTGCTCTTTAATGTTGTTCTTAAGTGATCGCGAAGACTATAAAAATAAGAAGTGAAATATCTACGGTGTTGTTTAGGTCACAAGTTTCAAAGGCGCTGCTGGAACGCCGCAAATGTTTGCATACATCCTACCGCAAGAAAATAAAGGGCAGATGACCTCCCGGTAACGACTGGCACCTTTTTAATTTTTTTCTATTATTTATTTTATTGTGGCAGGAAACATTTAAAGGCTGTAAAGATAACAACTAGATTGATGGAGCGACCGGAACGACACCCGCATTCCCTACGCCCTTTTCTACCATTTGCAGCATTTGTTCTGTTTTGCTTCTTCTTCAATGTCAGATTGGAGGTCGACGCTCTGGTAACAGTAATTGAAGTTAGTTGTCGAAGGTGAACTGAAAACCTCCAAACAGAGATCTTTGCGCGCGTATTTGCGAAGCAGCTGGTGAACATTTTGTCCATATAATGTGAACCGACCATCCACGATAGCAAAGGTACTGTTAGCGAAAATGACAAGCCAGTGCCAGTCCTTATGAGCAAGAAGCTTCGCGGATTGGGCTCTTGATATGTTTGCACAATAAAGTGTCTTGAGTTGCCTAGCCCATCTAGTAAAAAAATTTGCAATATATACAATTGACGAAAGAGTGCTTAGCCGGATGGCGATTCATACTTTCTTGTGTCCTCGCTATAGTGTGAAGGAGGCAGAAACTTCATTTTTAGAAGACCCTTAGTCGCTCTCACGATTCCAGCAGATCCCTCGGTAGCGGTTTACAAAATCTATGCCTACATTCGCGGCGCGGTGTGCTTATCGCCGCTTCCATGTGGCGGCGTAGCAGCCACCAGCTGTACGTTAGTTCAATGCGCTCCCCCGTAGAGGTGGTGAATACAGTCGTCTGTACTAGTCAACGTGTTTTATAACGGCCGCCAGCAGTGGCCGCACGGTAGGACGATGGAGCAGTCCATCTCTCTCAGCTGTAGGGAAGAGTGGATAAGATGCCTGAACGGCTCAGCGTATTTGCTTCAATACGTCGATCTGGGCTTCACTGCTAACACCGACATTGAAATGCTCTGCATCTATCCCGCCAACGATATCGGATTGCAACGTTTACGGCAAGCAAAGTCTTCTTAGGCGGTGCCACGTAATAAGAAAAAAAAGAAGGTAAAGGGGAGGGGGGAGGGCACAAGAGAGAGTCACCTGTAAAAGGCTTTCGCTTGCGAAATGGATGTGTGCATATAACAAAAAGGATAAGTTTCATTTAAGCTAAACGATGCGCGTTCAATGTCTATACTGCGGAATGTATTTTTAGAGGCATGTCAGTGGACTTCTCAGCGGATTCGGACCACCTGGCCTTTGTGGGCTGCTACAGTTATCGGCAAAGAAATCGCTATACGCTTTGCTGAAAACTATACACTGCCAGGTGCGATTCCTCCGCGTCGCCCACTAAATTTCGTAACTCCTCGCATAGTCAGTTTTCTACTCTATTTCAAGTTACGTCATTTTGTACGTACAGATACAGACTGGCACAGATAAAATACAGGCAAGATACACATAGCAATAATCCACAGCATCAAACAGGCGTGCGATTTTTCTTCTAATGTTCTGTCTCCGAATTCTGTTGACCCGAGAACTATACTGAACCAATAAATCTTAACCAATCTCTCGCATTGCTTTCTTATCATTACTGCGAATTTATGTTTCAGTAATTCCGCATAATGACCCCTCCGCAGGTCGGGTGCCAACCAACTACGAAGAACCACCGCCTGACGCGAAGCCAGAAGACGAGAAGGAGAAAGTTACGCCGAGCGACTACGTCCAGCGACTCGACAGCGTCGACTCGGTGCCCGGCAGCTGCCGCAAAGCCTCCAGCAGACTGCTTCGCCGCAACGCCTTCGTGCACACGGTGGGGCGCACGATGTGCGTCCAGTTCGAAACGGCCTCCACGCCCAAGGGCCTTCGCTACAGCATCGTCATGCTCGTCCCTCCGGAGATCATGATCCCGGAAGGAATACTCTACAGTGCACACGATCTGTTCGCCGACCCTTCGATAACTGCCGGAAGTGACGTCGTCGCAATGGTCTCCGGTGAGTATTCGCGAGTCCGGTACAGCGATGAACGGAGCTAGTTAGTGCGAATTCATGATTGTGTTACGATGAGTTTTTAAACTGAACCACGAAATAATAAACGACTACGACATGGACCAACTCTTTCATCCTGTGAGTGAACACGTTTATACTATAGCATGTCCCAGCTAGCGTTACACAAGCTGTTAAAAAATATTTAAAAAGCACTGTGCAAGATACGATTACAAGACCTGCGGTGATCGGTCGTCATTCCTGTGACGACGGGATACTGTAGGTCGTACAATCACGTCTTGCTCCTTTATTTTTTTTTTATCCTTCATTTTACTTAAGGAGCCTGGTTGACGTTAGCTAGGACACATGGTATATATGGTGATAGGAATGAAATATATTAGGCGCCAAAATTAGGGCAATTGAAGACAGCATAGGCCAAGCACAAGATTCCAAACAACAGCAGCAAACTGTACAGTGGGCGAAGCGGACGCTGCCTATACAACAGGTTAGGGAGCACAAATACACGTGCCAGCTAATCACAGCGCCCCGTAACCTGGCGGCACCCTGTAAATCGTTCAAATGTTGCCCCTGCTAGACAGGACACAAGTGATCGGAAAAGCAAAAACAAAAACGGAAAGGGAAATCCTGGAAGCACTGGCTATCACAAAAGTAAAAGACAAGTGCGTAAGCACTCTCTCTATCACGCATGCGGAAGCAGAGATAAAGTCAGCAGGGTTGAACGACTGTCGGTAATGCGGTTGATTGGCTTGAAGCATTTTCACCTATCATGATTTTGCCACACTTTCTTTCATTCCAATCGCCACGTATATAAACACAATCATCACTCTGCCTGTCAAAACACTCATCCCTTCACGCTCAAACGGGACAGAGGCTCACAAAAAGAAGCAGTCTCGGTGCGATAAACGGTGCTCGAACAAGAGTTGCCGAGCAATTGAGCCAACGATTCGACAAGAGGACTCTAATTCGTTACCGCAAGATTTGTAGAAACGTTGGCCCAAGCGACAATCCTTGTTCGACAACTATTCATTGTTCCATCACAACATATAAGTAACTGCTTGGGGAAGTCAAGGTGAAAAAAAAAAGAACTTCAGGTGATTTCGCTCGTTTCACTGCAGACACATTACATGTTCAACAAGCATTGATCGACCAAGCTCACATGGCGCTTCAGGGAGGATCAACCAACGCCGTTGAGGTGAGTTCGCCGGACGGCTGTTGAATGATGGCCTTTGCTTTGTACCGAGAGGAACGTATTCTGCAGACGGTAAAATAAAACATTTTAGCAGTTGCCAAAGGGCAAAGCGAATGCCTCAGAGAATACTTACGCTGTGTAATATGAGAACATAGATCGTGGCGAAGGTAGAGGGCAACGCGCGATGAAAATGTGCTCGGCCTCTTCGCATAACGTCACCAGTAACAATACGGTTATATTGTATTCGCCAAATGTCATCTTGTCACGATGCATCCGTAATCATCAAACGAGTACGTCGCATTCTTCGGTTTGGTCCGTGCAACAATACACATT
This sequence comes from Dermacentor albipictus, assembly GCF_038994185.2. Taxonomy (NCBI): domain Eukaryota; kingdom Metazoa; phylum Arthropoda; class Arachnida; order Ixodida; family Ixodidae; genus Dermacentor; species Dermacentor albipictus. Next base: position 182,990,058 of record NC_091822.1, read on the forward strand.
TGAGCCACTTCATTTCCTCCTTACTGCACTTTAGCAGGGTATAATTCTGTCTTTGTTATCGAACTTAGCTGAAAGACGACAAAATATTACTTTCGTTATGAAATAGTAACGTTCCGGACATACAATCACATGCGTCACATTTTGTGAAGGCAGTGACCAATGGTAATCCTCCTTCGACGACAAATCTCTAGAGGTCACGACATCACTTGTTCAATAATTACTCAGACTAATTAATTATTTGAATTCATGTTATAACTCATTAATTGTGTTACGGGGCTTTGCGAATGAGGACTTGAAGCCAGTAGTTCAAGGTATGATCAGGTTGTTTAAAGTTTAAGATTAGCTGCAGTTTAGAGATACCCGAAATCCGTCTAAAAAAATGCCGTTATTCCGCATATACGTGCGTGTCCCGCAGTGTGAAAAAAAAAAGGCCTTTTGACAAAATAAGTTGAACGATATCTCAAAATCGATAGTCTCACCTAGGAAGGATTCTCGCCAAATTAATGAGCATGCCTTAAAAGAAGACGACGTTCCATCCCGCAACGTTAAGGTGTGCTTTAAAGCAGTTATTTAAAGTTTATTGACGAAGAGCAGGTGATTGATGACTCGATCCAATTACACCACATTTAATCGTGTCCGCCACCGCTAATGATGCAGTCACAGCAAAAAAATGACCACACTTGTTATCTCCAGTGCATTGCCTCGAAAGAATTTTGGTTCTTCCTTCAAGCAGAAAGTATCGCTTACACAAGTGCCGTCCCAAGAGAAGTTGACTGTCATGTGTGGCTAGTAAAAATACACCAGATCGACCTTCTTGAGAGCACAAGACTGCATGCCTTATAATTGTGCTGGCATTGGGCATTCTTTTTTTTTTACGTTTTTGTCCAATGCACGCCACTTTGTGATGCGAATGGAGTGTTTTGGGCGTCGGTATATGGTGACTCCGCCTCGTTTTCAGCTCCACGCTCGACATTTCCCTCTCGAAGCCCCGTTCGAAGACATCCACAATTACCGGAACGGATTTTTCGCCGCCCTGTCAATCTCATTCTGCCTGCCACTTGTGTGGCGTGTGCGGGACGTCACCACAGAGATAGAATCCGGTCTGAAGGTGAGACAGGTTTCCGCAACGCTGTCACGCGCTCAAAGGATAAACGGAGCGCCACCAAACCTATCGTGAGGAAGCAACAGCAAGTTTTTATTGATAACTTCATTTGCGATTTCTCTCGAGCCACTTAACGCAGCGTGCCCCCTACGTCACGCTTGTCCATAGCGCTGCAGCCTTGCTCTATAAAAAAAGAACGTAACTTTGCAGCAATCCCTAGATTCAGAATAGTGCTCTCAAGAGTATGTGGTTTGCATGTTCGCGTAGCTTGCATGTTCGCATAGCTTTCCTTACGTTCTAGTGCTATCAACCCTTAATTTGCCCATAAATGTTATTCCTCTATCTAGAGCGATGAACGTTGTGCTGCTGAACGAAATCAAGGGTGTTCGTTCATTCCCACCGTACGAAAGAAGCGTAAACCTACTCTATATTGCCATGAAGTGTTTGTCTAATTAGTGGGGGCCCTCATAAAAAAGTTGCTGTCGCATTTTGTCTCCGTGTTGTACCGGCGCGTTTCTTAACTTCTTGGTGTGGCCGCGTGACGGCCAGACCAGGTTTGTTTTTGTTTCTTTTTTTTTATCGGGCACAAGTTCGCCTTAATGAAGCTTCTCTCAGGTACCCTCGACTATCGTCCCTGCACAAAGTAACGTCATCGTACGCGTAGCTATATCGAATTAGGAGGGAGTAGCCTTTTCCCCATACTTGACCTCTGTTTACCGACACCTCGCACCCCTTTCGTGGGGTATGTGCAATATGAGCACGAACAAGCGGTGTAAAGGTATTTCATCAGGGAGCGTGAGGGGAGAAGGTAGCGGACCCAAATTTTACCATATTTTGAACAGTTCCCCTACCCAGGCCTAATGGAGTGCATTGACACCGTTCGTGCAAAAGCTGAGTACGCGTATTCCAATCTAGCTCCAGAGTGTCAAGCGGCATTCGACGTCGAGAAAAATTGGAGTAACCTGTTCACTTCTATATCTGATCTTGGAGAGCCCGTTCGTACCGAATAAACAATTAAATTACATATCAGTTAAAATTAATTAGCGTAACTATTATTTAGTAATTGCTGAGCTATCCGCACCTAAATTATTGTCGCAGTGTATCAAAAACACTATTGTGGGTTTTCGCGTTAAGTTTCCCGCGCTCAGAACTCCTGCGGTATCGAATCCGCGCATCAAAAAATGATACATGATGCTTTGCGCCGTTAAATACGAGGCAAACCCGCATAAAGGCGTTCCCAACGCGCCTTTTAGTGTGCACACATAAGGATTACATGCAGCTGTATGTGTTATTTCTTGTTTTTTTTTTGTTCTTCAGCATATTAGCCATGAGCATAAAATATCTATAATAGCAGCCGTCAGAGATCTTAAATTTTCTAGTTATTAAGTTTCTAGCGAATTTCAATGTCGACTGCTGCCTTGCCTTGTTAAATCTACGAGCTACTCGCCGCAGTATATTAGTGGCTGTGAGGAGGTCGCGGGTTCAATCCCTGCCGCTACAACTGCTTTTCAACGAGGGCGAAAGGCAAAAAAAAAAATTGGAGGCTTATCAAGGTTAAGCACAGTGGATGCTTCGCATCCACTGGGCTTAACCTTAGCGTATCCTTAGCGTTTGGAGGCATCTTGACCGCATACACGCCCGGCGCAAAGACGCTGGCGCGGTTGTGGGCACAGAGACTGACGCGACGGCGGGCGCGCGCCGCTTCATCACTGGCGTGACGTCACATATCACGTGATGCAGCGATGGTGGCGCCGCCGCCGCGTCGCGCGCGACGGCGCGAACCGAAGCGTGGAGGCCTCCGCCGGGCGACGTCCGACGGCGCGATATGAGGCCCCATCTGCAGCCGGTGTGACGTCATCACGTGACGTCATGTCACGTGACCTACTTGAAGGTCACTTGAAGGTCAATGGTGGCCACCGCCCGGAGGCCACCGACGGCGCGATATGAGGCCCCATCTGCAGCCGGTGTGACGTCATCACGTGACGTCTGTCACGTGACCTTCTTGAAGGTCACTTGAAGGTCAATGGTGGCCACCACCCGGAGGCCACCGACGGCGCGATATGAGGCCCCATCTGCAGCCATATGTGGCGTCATCACGTGACGGCATGTCACGTGACCCCACTTCAGGGTCAATGGTGGCCACCGCCGGGCGTCGCGCGAAGGCCCGAAACCTACGTTAATATGCTTCGCATAAAGCGCACGTACTTAAATTTGGGTGCACGTTAAAAAACACCAGCTGGGGAAAATTAATCCGAAGCCTCTCGCTACGGCATGCGTCATAACCAGATTGTGGTTTTGGCACGTAAAACCCCAGAGTTTATTTTTTTTTTATTTCAGAACTGTACGCGTTTACGATGCGAACATATCGAGACCCATAACCCATGCGTTTACTGTTGCGCGGATGGTGCTCGGAGTATAGCTCCTAGCTGTTCTATTAATTGGCTCGAGCCGCGATTGGACCAACGTGCCTTAGCATCGGACAAAACAGCTATTTGAAAGCTCAACACTACCGCCAGTAATGCGCAGAACTGTGTCAAGCCACAGCGAATGTCTACTATACAAATGCTGCTTATTTTGAACGAAGCTCGAGTATGCCTGTATTATCCGGGATCCCTACACTCAGTGTAACATAAAGAAACTTGAACGAATCCAAAGACAGGCTATCCGGTTTGGTTACGAGAAATTTTCGACATTCGACTCTCCAAGTGAACCAATGAGTTATAGAAGTACGCCTACACTTCGATCGCGTCAATATATGTAAGTCCACTAATAACGAGGCATACTCGCCGACATCATCAAAATGGTCTAACCCTCTATTTTGGCCGAACCAACCTATTGAAATACTTTTTCTTTCCACGCACCATTAATGACTGGAAAGACTTGCTTTTGTAAAAGTTGTATCAGCATTGTTTTACTTGTGACTTAATATTGTATTTTGTGCATCCTGCATGGACTTCGGGTCCGCCGTACGTAATAAATAAATAAATAAATAAATAAATAAATAAATAAATAAATAAATAAATAAATAAATATTGAATAAAGGCAGTCGGATATTATACGCATAACTGCGCATGCTATCGCCATCACCTGCTGTAAACTTTGGTCAATATTTCGAATTCCTCGTATGCCCCCTTCAGACGCAAACTCATTCTACCAGTGGAAAACCTTGTTTCACCACATTTATTGCATCTTGAGAATCATGAAAGGAATGCTGCTGCAGAACATACTAAACAAATTTAATTCCTCTTTCCTCAGTGACTTGAGATAAGTTTACAAAATGTAGACTCCATGTGAGAATTCTCTACAGGAACACCAGATATATGACATCAACTATTTAACGTCCAGCATTCTTGAAGATCACCCATATAGCGACTTTAAATATATGCCCGATGTAAAAGATTCTGAAAAAAGAACGAAAAAAGTGAACCCACTGCGTGATGGCGTAATGTACCAACAGGGAAGACCCGCACATCTACCTTCAAACCTGTTTTACTAAGATACACGTATTATTCAAACTTGCAGCACAGGTTCTGTCGAAAGCGTTTCAAGATGTATAAGAAGCATTTTAAGTGCCGTTAATAATGTGACAGCACTACAGACATTTACTTTGGAGCTATCTAATGGAAAACTCCGTGGTGGCGTAGAGGACGTGGGTCGCGGGGTCGGGCTTGCCGCGCCTTGCTGACTTTCCAGGCGTAATTGGTGTATGCAGCAGAAAAGCCACAGGAGATTAACAGTCTTATGTCATTTAATTGACCGCTTCACGAAAGCTTTGCTTCATTAGGTTCTGATGCGTGCGTTGAATCTGCGTCGCATTAATTAATGCAACTTTACGCGGACTTCACCACTGTGGAATTATCGAACAGAAAACTCTAGGCGTGTCCAGCGTACGCGAGCTCATTACAGTGCGCACAAAATCGCGCAAGTTTGTAGGAGACACGAGATATATAGGAACGTTGCTTTGTTTAATGAGTGTGCAATTTCGCCCGCGAAACGTCTCCTTCACTCTAAAAAATATTTCCTTAAAAAAAAGCAACTTTTCTGGCTGCTGTCCTGTCAGAAAATTTCTGTAAAACTTCGTTTCCTATTTTTGATTTTTCTGTTATTTATGAAGCTTTCTTTTTAGATTAACAGAAATTTCGCCTTTAAAGACAGTTATCTGTTCTGTATTACAGAATAAGTTCTGTTTTCTGCTTTAATTTTTGTCTGTTATTTTAGCAGTCGGTTCTGTTTTATTTTATAGAAAGTGCAAGTGTAAAACAATAATTCATATTGAAGCACAAAAAGGTTCTGTTTTCTGTTTCTCTTTGACACTTCTGTTCCACTGTAAAGGAATTTGATGCGTTTTCTATTTTCTGATCCTGTTTCACCTTCTTTTTCTGTTCCACTGTACAGAAATTTGGTGTGCAAGGAGAATTTTTTATCGTGACGAATAGTGGGCGAACCAGGAATGTCGCTGAAGCCATTGTTATGACGAGGGCATTTCGCTTCGTGAGGTCAGTGCCACCCTGAAGAAGAGCATTTCCTATGTCAAAACGTTGGTTCCAGCCGATATTGCTTGTTCGACCACATTTTATCACTTCTAACCTCCATTTTCCTGTCAACTTCTGTCCTGCTTTAATTTTCTATCTTGCGTCAGAGAAACATCATAAGGCAACAAATAGCCTGTAAATAGGCCGTTTGCCTCAAAACGAAAATGAGGCTGTGTGTTAACACCTTAAAATATTTAACTGTAGCGCGAAAAGATGAGTCACACGTAGTGCTCATGTATGTCTCCCTATGGTCTTTTTCTTTCTTTTTTACTTAGTTTTCTTGCGCTGCAGTTCAATATGGTCAACACCTTTTCTCTCAGTGGTTATAAGAAAAAAATTGTAATTTAGGACATTATAGAAGAAAACGAATTTTTGTTTTATTTTACATCAAAAGAACTTATGACAGATATATGAAAACAGAACTGATTATGAACTACTTAAGAATAGAACTACTTATGCGCACTAGGTTCGGAAAACAAGCATCAGTTTTCCTCCGGTTGTTACAGCAGATTAAAAATCAAGTGAGGAAAGTAACTGTCGACCGTAAACACTTCCAAGTATTCGCTTACTAAACTAACAAGCACGGAGTCAGCGCGCACAGGCAAACATGAACACATCAAACTCGATGACCGCCACGGAAACTCATTGTCAAAACGCCGCTGCCGTGAGCAAGCGCGGCAGCAGCAGCGAGTGAAGTGACTTCCGTGCAGTCTATAGCTTTAAGAGGAAGCTTTAGCTCGGGCCCAACTCCGACGCGGCCTATTCAAATACATGTGAAAAAGCAAAAACGTTTTTCTGAGATACCTCCTGGACCGATTTTGATGAAATTTGTTGCATTTGAGAGAGTAAGATGAATTCTAGTGACTGTTGGAAGCAGAATTTTGATTTAGGGCTTGAATTTCGTTAGAAAGATTTTCAAAAATTCAGGAGTTTGAAAAAAATAGAAACATGAAGTTTACAAACTAATAGCTCTGCATCAAGAACAGATATCGCGGTTCTGTAAACGGAATCCGTTAGATCTTTCAAAGCGGACAAATATTATATGTCATTTTACATCTCACGTGAATTTGTTACATTGTTTACGAGGGTTCTGCAAAAGTTGTAATTACATATCAATACATTTTTTGAGGCTCATGTGTAACATATCAATTTTGTCCGCTTTAGATGTGCTGTCAGAAAGAATTCACAGAATTGCGATATCATTTTTTCTTGTTGAGTTACAGAGTTGTAAACTTGATAGTTTCGTTTTCTGAAAATTTGCAATTTTTGTCAATTTTTTGTAAAAGATTAACGACCTAACTCGAAAATTTGAAACCAACAGTCACTAGATTTTAAGTTTTTCTTTTAAATGCAGCAAACCCAGTCAAATTTGGTGCAGTGGTTGCCGAGAAAAACGAATTCTCTTTTTACATGTATTTAGATAGGAGCACCCGAGCTAAAGCTTCCTCTTAACTCTCTCAGCAGTGAGAACGCAGTGTCCATGCAGCTATGATCCGTCGGCTCCGTCGGCACAGCTACACTTTGCAGATCGCTTTTAAGAAAATGCGCGCGCGGCCGCGGAATGCGCAGTTGCTGGTGGAGGACAACCTGGTAGAACACCGCCCCCACTCCCTTCCCTCGAACCCCCCCCATGACTATGCGCGCGACGGAAGTGAGCGCGCTGGCACCGGCATCAAAGCAGTACCGCAGACAGCACGCTGCGCACGATGTATGCAAAAAACGCCCTGTATTTAAAGAAAAAAGCTCTAAAATGTTATTTTTGTGTTTTTATGCAGTGAGAATAACTTCAAATGGTAATATTTCAGTTCTGACTCGATTTGTTGACTGGAAATCAGGAACAGAATTTTTTTTCTTTTCAGTTTTCTGTGATTGAGCATTCACATAAAATTTCTTTTGCGGTGCAGAAAATGTCTGTAAATTTTCTTTGAATTAACAGCTATTTTTTACAGTGTTGGTAGGCCTGTGCACTCTGCTTTATGACGTTCTGCTACTTGGATCAAAATTTTCATTGCCAAGCCTGGCGTGACGAAAACGGTGTCGTCAAAATAACTGCAGCTTACTTGCGAGCATCCCCATTAGACTGGACGACAGTAGGGCAAAGTAGCATGACGTCACGTATCTAAGGGCACCGGCCTTGCGCTTCTAGAAGGCGTTGGCCCATGACACGCGCGCGCAGCTGTGCAGACGTCACAATGGTCACAATTTATGCATGCTGTCGCATACTTAGAGATTTAGCGGTGCCAAGTTCTTCATATTTATCCGTCCATGTGTTTTAGATGGGCTCCCTTGTCTCGCTCAGTCGCACACGCAGCGTCCGAAGGGGGTACTTTAGTTGCATGTTATGCGGGTCTTACATTTACACAGTTCCGGTGTCGACTGCATGCTCAGGAAGTCCAGGAGGTCATGGGTCTGACGTCGAGCGAGTTCTGGCTCGGCCACTTCTTCTCGGCCTTGCCAATCTCGATCGTCGAAGGGGTGCTCGCGACGGCCGTGATTGTCCTCCACGAGAAGGAGTACAGGCCGTCGAGGAACGTCACCGTGTACAAGAGCGAAGGCCACGACGTCACCGTCAACCCTTTCCCTAACGCCGACGATCCATCGCCGACCCCCAACGTCAGCGAGCCTCTGTCATCCAAGTTCGTGCGCGTCTACCCGAACAACCCCCGGGCGACGCGCTATTTCGAAAACGCAGACGGCTCCCTCGTGGTGGTGTGCTTCCTTTTATTCTGCGCCTGTCACACGTTCCTGGCACTGCTGGTCGCCTGCGTCTTTCCTCACGGTGAGACAATTTCGCGGTTCACAAATGCAAAAAAAAAGAAAAATCCGATTTCTTAGGCTTAACTCTCTCGAATACTGGAGCGCCTGTACTTAGCACAGAGACGCCATTCCCGCATGAAGTTTATCTTAGTACCACGTTTGCGGCCATTATTTGCCGGTTTAGTCCTCAATCAATACGAAGCGGGTGTCGTCTGCGGCGATGCCACTCAAAGCATCTCGATTTCGTTGCAACGAAGTGGTGGCGCCATCTGTCACGGCTATGGTTCGTAATATCTGTGACAGACGGTACCACCGTGTTGTTGAAAATTTTTGAGTGGTATCGCCGCAGACGACACTCCCTTCAGATTGATAGTGGGCTGAATGGGAAGTAATGCGTGCAAATATGATATAAAGCAGGACATCGCGCAAAATGATATCTATGAGTAATATTTTAGGAGTTCAGTCAGCGGATTAGCTGGGAAAGTAAAGTGTACCTGGCGCTACTCTATACACAACACTCAGTAAAACGGTAAGAACGAAGACAAGCATGAGCGTCCTTATGCTTCTTTTTCTTTTTTTTGCGTTCTCTTTCGATTCTTGACTTGCTTCCGTGTTTCTGCGCTGGATTGAGTAGTTCAGTATTCACAAATATTGTACGTGAACTAAGTTAAACAGCGCGCAGATACAAAGGAATTACACATGTAAGCAGAACCAGCACCTCTACTGTCTTCTCCTTTTAAACACTGTTGAGCTTCAAGTATGCGGCATGCACTTGCCCAAACAGAAGTACTTAGCAGGCCAATTCATATTCCATGTGGACGTGGCACAGTTTTGTCACGCCGCGATGAAACACGGACGGGAAGGAACGAAGTATAATGCGACACTCTTGGTTTCTTTACCCTGCTATGTGTGATCGTGGCCTTAACCTGGTCGTAAATTAACTCTATCCGAAAAGCTAGGCGCTGAGGAAGGAATCACGCCAGCGTCACAAGCATTGGCGTATGAGGAAAGGAACATACACGGGGCGGCTGTTCTCTAGAATCTGCATTTTATTCAGGCATGATATTATACGAAACAGAGCATTGAATATAGGAAATGCAAGACACCTGTCTGAAAGTACTGTAGCTGAATGTGAATTACGAATGCGAAACAGCAGCACAGTAACACTTCTCAACAAAACTTTTAAAGAATCAACAATCGACAAAGCTAAAAGCTGAAATACACCTTGGAAAGACAGTTTCGCGTTATATTAGGCATGTGCGTTAATCTACTTACGTAATCAATAGTTACTATAATAAATTTAATGTACAAAATCCTGTCCTTCGGGAAATAGCCCCTAATAAGATTTCTCAGGTGGATGGCACCTTGAATGCTCACTTCTTAGTTTACCTTCCTGAACAATCCACCAAAACAGGAATCTGATCTTATCCCCTTAGCAGCTTGACTCTTGTTTTTCGAGGCTTCGATTCATATGCCGGTGTCCGTTCCTGATAATTTTCATCAGGAAGCTAGAGCAAAATGATTGGTATTACCGATAAGACGAAAACACTACTATTTCTGAAATATTGCTTTAAATATCAGGGAGAATCGAGGACAGTGATCTCTTTCTGCATTGCCGCAAATATCTTTACGGTTTCCTTGTGTCTATGCATGGCAAATGAGTGAGTGCCAGAAGAGAATCTTACTGACATACTGTAATAGTGTAACACATGAGTTCATGCTCCGAAATCCTTCCCTTTCAGGTCGATGGGCGATGGTGATAGCCTTTGCAGTTTTTTTCATGTTCCCGAGTCTGGATGGCGACAAACTGGGCTTTATTTTCGGCACGAGTCTCTTCACGTACCTGAGCACACCAAGAACGGAGAAACTGCGCACCGCTTTCTATCCCAACGTGGCGCTCAGCACGGTCATGAAGATCATTGGCATCTTTGACGACTTTGAAAGTAAGTGTTAATTACCGGAACGCAAATTTCATGCAGTGAAACCACAACTGCTTCAGTATAGTCGCCGTCCGTCATGAAGCCTAAGCCTAGCATTGCATAATCCTGCATGCAATTATGAAGACTCCTTACTGCAACGTTTCCCTCCTCCGTGGATTCAGTCGCTGCGACACCAAATACAGGCAAATAAAGTACTCCCGAAGGCATGCAACGCTGTGCGAAAGCTCGTTTGAAGACCAACTGCAACGAAGTTTTGAACCACATGTCAAAAGCCCCAACTTAGGATAATGTATACATATGAAGTAGTCTCCGAGTAAAATTCGACGTTAGTTTGAAATACGAGCGGAAGCGCCACGAGAAGCTCGCAAAAATAGTTATTTTTGATACTGAAACTGAAAAAGACAAAAATACCACCATAACCACTCGTTGGAAGGGATGCATGACCTAATGCGCGGCTTCTCGCGGCGAGCCCCCTGCCACAATACACGATAGAGCTACCGCGTGCTCTGATTGGTCCCTGTGGCTCTCGAGGTGCCGCGTCACGAGCGAGCCCTACTGACCGGCGACCGCGGTGCCCTGAGTAATCTCGGACGCGGCGCTGGCGGCGCGCCGGCATTTACGTCACAGCGACAACAGCAGGGGCACGCGTGATCTGTTTAGGTGCGGTTTAAAGCTTCCTAAAAAAATCAGTGCCATTCCATTCTGTGAAGGTGGATGACCCGCAAAGCTGTGTGTGTGGGCTCCTTAATGGCGAACTGTCCATTGCCGTGCGTCAAACGCCGTACGCACAAACATGGAAGGCGAGGCGCGACTAGTCGCTCCTCTACGATTCTGAGTCTCGGAAAATTATGAGGCACCGGGGAGGAAATACGTACCCATGCACCGTTGCGAAACGCGGCAGGACATCCTTTACTAACGAATGCCGGCACGCAGAACAGACACGCTCCTCACCGCACTCTGATCGCAGACACTGCTTCACCGTAGCCAAGGTGGTCGTGGGTTGCTTGACGTCCCGTATGTGCAGTAATGGTTGTGAAGTCACTCGAAAAGCGCAAGGGGTCCCACAAACCACAGACCACACAATATTAGTTCCCCACAAACTCCCTCTGAAACCTGGCCGTTGCTCCGGTTAAACGTTCCGACTTTGCGGTATCGAGGCCACGTGGACGGTTCGCATTTCTTTCCACCTCGCGGTCCTGGCGCGCAGGACGCTTACGGTACCGCCACCACGGGAGAGTGGAAGGAAAGGAAAGGAAAAACGCAAGCGCTTCGAACGCCGACAAAGAGAGGGCGGTGTGAACGTAGCATGTCAATGTGTAGTATCTGTTCTATCAGCTTAATATCTGATACGGGTTGTATTTGGACCCAAGATATTAAACTTAGTTTTACAAGTTTGCGGAGTGCTTAGAGCATGTTTCACATCCGCCGCGGGTCGGCCCAGTATTTCTTCGGTATCGGCCCCTGTATGGAGAGAAATTCTCGATCTACACCGCTCTTGCCCAGGAACCCATCTTTCATCAGAACATAGCCATATCCTTCTTCACTGTAAAAAAAAACTATGTAATTACCAGCTCTGCTTCTCTGCCCAGATTCGTTCAGTGTGGTATATATTACTACAAGATTACTCAGTGGTATGTACTCATTTATAACCAATTTAACTAAGCTGAAAATTCGTTGCAGTTGGCCAAAAAGGGAACACTAAAGACAAGAATAAATGGTAAATCATCATTCCCCAATGTGATAAAGAAGGCCACTCTTACAGTGAGAGGGAAGCTTGAGAAGCCCGAAAAGAAGCAAGGGCGTGAGGCGGGTGGCGACGTTACCTTGAGGTTAACACTTCACTGTGAAGTCATGAAGTTTGATTCAGTCTGCTTGGGGTTAATTCATTTTTAGCGATAAAGATGGACTACACTGCATTCTGAAGGCCCCAAAGATTGAACTCAGTAAGGTTCGAAAGCTTTTACTGAGCGTCAACAACCGCCCCCCCCTCCCCACCTCCAAAAGACAAGAAAAATGAAGACTACCTTAAAGACCGTAACGTCACACTGAGGTACCGACGTCATACTAGGTACCGACGCAAAAATAAAGAATGACATCTTGACCTTCGTTTTCTCTCGTAATAAATTACTTATTGCCGCCAAATTGATGAAAATAGTCAGCTGAAATGATACTGTACCAGCCTAAATTTGGTGATTTAATGTTACCCTTTAGTGGACCGTTTTTTCTCCCCGAGCTTTTCCAATTCCGCGCCTGCCACGCGAGCACCGACTTCCTCTTGCTTTCCAACATCCTGCACTGCCAACGGCAATAGGCGTTGCTAGCTTATATGCTCGCACCCCGTGCTTCTTATCCCTGTTCAGCCCTGCCATAATACCAGCCGTCATCATTCAATTCGCGTTAACAAGCTTAAACCAGCATATCCACCTTCAGCACGTAGTTCGGCGCACCAGTCATCATCCCTTAAGCGTACTTGAAAGGATTAGAACGGTCGTGATATAGACACTGTGCAACACTTCAAAGCGTCTTCTACAATTAATAACGCCAACCCCTCATGCAAAACCTCCTAACTTTGGGTCTTTGAAGCATTAAAAAAATAAATAAATAAATAAATAAATAAATAAATAAATAAATAAATAAATAAATAAATATTTTTCCGAAGCACGACTTTGAACGGACTCATTGCTTTTGCATTTGGCGTCATGGTTCAAAGCTCTACGCTTTCTGTCATATACAGGGTCGCCTGCTGCTGGCAGAAACAACCTACTAGTATTCATCACCATTTCTTGCCGTAAAAAAAAGTCGTAATCGCAGCTTCATTGCCGCAAGGTTAGGTGGCGCATGCATGTCCGAATACGTGAACGACGTTTCTTTTTTTTCTAAACTAGATACATTTCCTTATTGTTGGCCAACGCAGGAGCAGCTCACTGGAGGATCCTCAAGAAGCCGGCTCTAAACCTGGACAACGTGTCCATCAGAGACATGTTGAATGTCATGTTTGCCACTTGTGTCATATTCGCCCTCATGATCACCTACCTATCTCACGTGCTTCCGTGGACAACGTTGAGGCCGCAACACATTCTGTTTCCAGTATTGGTGAGTTCAGTAGCAGAGAGGCTTTAAGGGGCGGTAAGCAACGATTTTTGTATCTGCGCCCAACGTTGATGCTTCTTCGTCGCGTAGAGCAGGCTCGAAACAAGCATGCGAAGCTAGCTATGCTCGTATGTACAGTATTGCTGGTTCATGGGCGATTTGGCCAAAATTTGTCGAAGCCATCATAGCTGAAATAGGATAATCACAAATAGCAGATCACCAGTCACCAGGTGCGCTACACTCACAATTGGTTTGGTTTGTTAGCCCAGCCACCCTAGAACAAGCAGCATAGCGTACTCAATAATGCGCATGCACACAAGTTCATCACGGCAAAGAGGAGGTATCGAAAAATCGAACCTAGCTTCCAATGGACAGGTATACGTGTCGCTTTTGTTTATGTGGAAAGCCTCCAAAAGTTTGTGTGCAGTAGTTTCGTTGGTTCTGCCCGAAATCCTTATCTCGTGAAACTATGGGTCACACTTGCAGGCCAAGCAATGGGCGGGTGCGTGCGCATTTCCCTTATTCTTAATCGAAAGGTAAAGAACACTGCGGGGTTTTGCGTGCCAAAACCATGATTTGATTATGAGGGACGCCGTAGTGGGAGACTCCGTATAAATTAACGTGCACCCAATGCACGGTACACGGGCGTTTGTTTGCATTTCGCTCCCATCAAAATGCGGCCGCCGGATTATGATACCGCGACCTCGGGCTTAGCGGCGCAATGCCCTATCCACTAAGCAACCACGGAGGGCGAACTGAAAGTTCGTGCATTCGTTTTCGGTCGTTAACGCAAGGTGCAGTTTGACCTACACATGCCTTCCCACACGATAGCGGTATCAGGTAAACCATGCCAGTTGCGCATTTTACATGCGGCCTGGCGTGCTTCTACATGCATTCGCGCTTTCCGTTTTCACGTAAAATGCGCGAGCATGAGCCAGTGATCTTACGCGGAGCTGAAAATCAACTAGTACGCCATACCAATCGGCCACCTTCTTGACGTTATGGGAGTACTTACGGACGTAGGGCACTACTTGGGGTATGATGTTCTTTTCTTTTTCTTTTTTGGAAACACGATGACTTGTGCCCGCGCAGAGCAGGAATGGCGGAAACAAAAGGGAAAGCACGCCAGGCCGCGTATAAAATGCGCAACTGGCGCGGTTTACCTCATACCGGCGTCGTGTGGGAAGGCCCACATAGGTCAAACTGGACGTTGCGCTAACGAGATTGAGTGAGAGCATGAACTTTTATATAAGAATAAATAAAGTGCGCAGGCCCGCGCTCATTGTTTGGCCTTCAAGTGTGAAGCACAGTTTCACGAGACAAATATTTTAGGCAGAGCCAAAGAAACTACTTCACGTGAACTTTTGGGGGCATTCCGTATAGAAAAAGAAACACGTCTATCTGTCTATTGGAAGCGAGGTTAAATTTTTCAACTATTTCTCTTCGCTTGGCTTCGTCATATGACTTCGTCGTATCACGGTACAACGCTTGAACGAAACCTTAAACCGGAATGCAATATAATAACGATTTGCCAACGAGGACAGGACAACCACGATCGGCTAGCTCTGAAATCTTAGGCCAAAATTAGCTCTCTTCGTTTGCCCTCGCAGGGTCGTATCCACAAAGCTTCTCGAGGGCCGTTCACAATTGGTCATATATCGGGAGCATGCATGTGGCGTCGTGAGCGCCATTTTGTTGTCTTATTCACAGCTTCCACTGCATTGCTGGAGATAAGCGTATCGAGATGAAGTGTCGCTTTTCACTGCGTTGACTATAGAACAATGGTTGCTCAGTGGCTATGGTGTTGGGCTGCTGCGCACGAGGTCGCGTGATCGAATCCCTGCCACGGCGGCCATATTTCAATGGGGGCGAAAACACCCGTGTACTTAGATTTAGGCGCACGTTAAAGAACCTGAGGTGGTCCAAATTTCCGGAGTCCTCCACTACGGCGTGCCTCATAATCAGAAAGTGGTTTTGGCATTTAAAACCCTATAATTTTCTTTTATAGAACAATACATCGATATCTTTGACCTCAGTGCATACTTGTTATATGTAAGTACAGCTGTTGCGATCGCATCTTTCATGACAAGCACTATCTGTTGTGGGGGCGCTTGATCGTTGGCAAGTAAAGAGGCGGTCCCGAGTAATAAAAAAATGGGGGGAGGGGGGGGTGAACATGCGCATCTAATTCAATGCTAAAATCTAAATGACGCGAAGCTTGTATGAGTTAGCTAGGTAGCAGCAGTGGCACAAGGCGCGAACAGGTCCTCGTGGTCTGTGGCGGTTAGCCGTTTTCGTCACGGGGGCAAACGCGATGTAGGATGTTTGCCGAAGAAACAACGTTGATGGGAGGTGTATGGCACCGAGAAAGTACGAAAGATCCAATAAATGCGCTTAATGGTTGAGTCATAGCGGCACTTCTGTTCTAGGGGATTGGCCAAGAATTGGGAACATACCCAGTTCTACATATTGTGTTCCGAAGTTGTCTGCTCGGGCACACCGTACCCAACGGCTTATACCCGGTGACCAAAGTAGTTCCTGGGCCAGACAGCAGACAGACGCAAGTTTTCTATTCGGGCGCTTTCTTAGTGGCTAAAGTTGTCTTCTTAATGGGCCCAGTTGCCTATATACTATATTTTCACAAACGAAAAGCTGCCACTTAAATCTTATGCGTATACTGACTCAAATTTTAACTGCTACGTTGAGAACGAAAGCACTTCTTTGTATTGATATTCTTTTTTTTTAAGGAGCATGTGCTTAGGCATGTTTGTAATTCATAGTGACAACTTTCGTTAGCACACAAAGGAGAACACAGGAGGAACGACGCGGACACAGCACTGAGTTTCGTTGAAGTCATAGTTTAGTGCGCGGGGAATACCAGTAATAAAACCTTAGGTATCCCCCTAGAAGGAAGCACAATTCAATACATACACTAAACAAAGCACTGTACGCAACATGTCGACACGACACGACAACGGGACGGACCACTCCACGAAACCGCGATATTTGAGCCCCTGTATAGAAACAAATGATGGGTACATGTTTGTAACGTTTACGGTGTAGACTGTAGAGAACAGAAAGCTGCTATCTATGCTAGGGTCAGCGGAAAGTAGATAAACGTTTCAAGCGAGATGTAAACTTCTGCGGTGCTTTTGCTTTTGTTTAGAATGAACTAGCGTACTCTACGTTCTTGCAGCCGTCTTATTGGAGCCCACCCACAGGGACAGGTGACGCTGACGAAGAACAACATAGCCGCGTCGACGAAGCACGTTTTGAGTCAGCGCCAAGCCAGAAACCCGCCATCGAGTGCAAGAATATCACTAAGGTAAGTTCCCACTGCAGAATATTGCGCAAGGAGCCAGGTATAACAGGTATTGTTTGGTTGTTTTTGGACCATACAGATTTTTTTTTCTTTAATTGCCAGTGGCAGATAGCAAAACTCTCGTCATCGAGTTGGATTGCTAAAATAGGCGGACATTATACTTGCACGAAATATTTAAGTGCGTAAACGGCTAACTGACAAGAATTCAGCTTTCAACTGTTCGTTTAATTAATTACATTAGGACACATGTTGCAGTTTACGAATACCAGCCGGTCGGCTCGCAAGGCATGCTCACTTGGAACGAATTCTCACGGTGCCACCAGTTTCGAGATAATCACTCCCAAAGTGTGCGACGAAATGCATGGGTGTTCCAGTCAATGCACAAAACGGCGCTTTGTTAAAAAAAAAAGTAAGTGAAGCGACAGTACATTTTCGCCGCAGAGACGCATGGCGCATATCTCTAAACCCGTGTGAATTTTGGAATTATTTTCAAGTGGATATACCTTGCAAACGCACTGGATAAAATTCGCAAATTTCAATACATGCCGTAAAGTAATTAAACAAAAAGTAATTATCAATTGTTTGTTAATCAGTCCATTATGCCTTTCGATTTCTCGTGCGAGTGATGTTTGCCGCTTCGAGTAATCCATCCCAGGAACTACACTTACGCTATCCGCCAGAGTCGATTTTCAAAAATTCAGTATTGTCTAAAAAAAGAAAAACACCCCGCGTAAATAGTTTTGTAAATGGTGCAAGAAGAAAAGAAAGCGTAAGACAATGGAACGACCGCACGCGAGTCCGCACTGCCAACTAAAGCTTTAACGAAAGCGCATAATTTTGTTGCGTTCAGACGCCCATCAAGAACACCAGAAGAGAAACCAGGCAATATGAAGAATAAAACAACAAAACTTGACAGTTTACAAACCCACAGAATCTCAAAAGAAATCAAATTCATTCTCGTAGAGCGATACGGACGGAACGCTGGTGCAAAAATCTGACGAGCGCTGTATGGCGAACATATCAGCAATTTAATTTTGTCGTGAACTGGTCCCCGTGCTTCAATTATGCCTCAGGGTTTCTTTTTTGTTTGTTTCTTTCTTTCTTTCTTTCTTTCTTTCTTTCTTTCTTTCTTTCTTTCTTTCTTTCTTTCTTTCTTTCTTTCTTTCTTTCTTTCTTTCTTTGTTTATTTGTTTGTTTTTGTTTTATCAGCACAGCAAGACAAGTGCACTTAAGTCTGAATTTTCGACTATATTCAAAGACGAAACCTGTTCTGTTAGGCACCCATTCTCGATTCGAACATCGGCCGTAATTGACCCACGTGCATTTCTCCACACTTTCACATCAAAACCAACTCACCGAGTTCCCTATGTTACTATAAATGGGTCTCGTGGCCAAAGTGCTCGATTGTTCGCTCTCAAATCTCTCACACAGGTAGCATTTCGCAATGGTACACCGTTCATAATTTACATACGATAGGTACATACACACCATAGAGAATTTAATAATATTCTGAAAAGAAAACAATTGTTTTTCTCTCTTTCTTTCTTTCTTTCTTTCTCTCTCTCTCTCTCTCTCATTCTTTTGCAGGCGTTTGACGACACCATCGCTCTAAACAAGGTGGACATGGTGATCTACAGGAATCAGGTGACAGTTCTGCTTGGCCACAACGGAGCTGGCAAGACGACGCTGATGAGCATATTCACGGGTAACTCGTTTCTTTGAACCAAGCATGAGGATGCTTGCCGCGCCTTCTTGCTTCCCTTTAACAACAAGGGGGCAAAGAGCAAAGGGGAAATTGCAAGTCTCGTTGCGTCACGACATATCATCCACGATGCAGCATGCTTACGAGCCAGGCACTTTCACAACTAGAATGTGCACAAGCACACAGGCTCCGCGCCATCACGCGTCTGTCTCGGCGGGAAAACAGCAAACAGTATAATTAGTTTTTAACTAAGCACGCGTGCTACGTTAACATTTCTGAATGGCTCTCCTCTTTCTATTCCGCTTTCCCCACTCCCAGTGTAGGGTAGCAAACCGGATGCTCTTCTAGTTGACCTCCCTGCCTTTCCTATCCTTGTTCTCTCTCTCTCTCTCTTAATGGCTTACAGAGCGGCGTTCGGTTGCTGCTCGGGCAATGACTACTCCTAGCGGTGGGAGCTGTTGTGCCATTACCACAAGCCCGGATTCCGAATCTGCAAGATGCAGAATTTATCCTGCGAGCGCCCAAATTCTCCCTTGAAAAGTCAAGATGCTGAGCCGTCAGGCAGCGGTGTCCTGCGGGAGAAGCATCAACAGGCAACGTGTTCAGACGTGTCAGCGTGTGCCAGACAGCCCGGCGCCGCACCTCCCTTTGCCTGGAGGTCACCGCGCGCGCGAACTTTGAGCCGGGTGGCCAGCGCGGTCGCTGGTTGGACCCCTCGGACGACCGTCGTGTGCTGACTTTGTATTGGGCCGTTTGAGTGACAATGGTTCCTCGGGGATTATAAAAGACGCGACGCGCTGCCTGAAATACAGGATCCGCCGACCCACCGGGAGACAGTGTCGCTCCCGACTGGGGTGAGATGTGTCACGCGTTTTCGCCGGACGTCGCCGTGCGGGAACAGTCGCGTTTGTGTGAGCTCTCGGCCCCAGTGCCGATCCGATCTTGTCCTGTACAATGACCTGTATATAATGTATAAAATGCCTTTCGTTATTCTCATCGACGCCTGGCTCGGAGTCTTCGCTATCAACGCTCTGTCACGAAACGGGTGACGAGCGCTACGGGACCACAAAGCCGTAATCGTGGTGCAGCGGTGCAAAGTCGTAACAGAGCGGACAAAATGTTTCAGATATGTTTCGCCACATATCGTGCCTGGTGTGGTACCTCTGCTACGAACTAGCTTGTTGGCCGTCAGCAGAAGTCACAGAAGCATTCTGCAGTGAATACGGGTGCACTGGTTTTTCAGTTTCGTCCCCACTTCTGTGCAGGTCTCCTGGAGGCCGACAGCGGCGCGATATTCGTTCGTGGACGAGAGGTCACCAGTTACACGGTGCGAGGGGTTCTGGGCTTCTGTCCCCAGGCAGATATATTTTTCCCGGACCTCACCGTGTTGGATCATCTGCAGTATTTCGGCATAGTAAGGCGCTATACGAGAGTTTGCTTCCTTAATGGCGTCACTGACTTTAAAAGTTTAGTTAGAAAGCATCTTGGTAAAGGGTGATCCGGCATGCGGGTCAGTAATCTTCGTTTGACTGACAAGGTTCACAACGGCGCGCAATGTCGTGGGGTGTTGCCGATAAACTCGAAACGTCCAAAGACCATTTCAAATAGTGCATGTGTGTATCTTGGTCTGCAGAGTGTTAACATGGCTCGGTGGGTGCCATATCATGTGACTGATAGAAAAGGCGCCTTAGAACGAGGCATTTATCTGACGGCGCGTATAAACGCCAAATAGAAACCGTAATGTTTTATGGCGACTCCTTTCATTTCACATATACATGTCGACAGGTACAAGTGAATGGGTGTCGAGCTTGACCTTCTAGTCGAGAAAAGCCAGGTCACAGTTCACGAGATGTACGTTTCTGTGTCTACGCAGCTCAAGGGATTGCGGAGTTCCGAAATCAATCGAAACGTGAAAATTCTGCTCGAGACTGTGCAACTCGGCGACAAGCTGTACGCTTACCCCGACGAGCTCTCTGGAGGAATGAGGCGGCAGCTGAGCATCGCTATCGCTCTCATCACGCGTCCAAGGGTAACTGCGCCTTGTCCTTTTCCGACTTTATTTTCACCTGTTTTTCTTCCGAAAGCAAAGGCGTGCCAAAGTGAAATCAGCATGAGCATCTACACTTCTCCAATTACAGCCGTGCACAGTTCGTATTAAGCACATTGCACAGACGCTGGAGGGACTGTCTTTATTTCATACTACAACCTTGCTTAGTTTCAATGTGAACTAGCTTATAATGATAATGACCTAGATTTTCAAGAGACAGGCGTCTCGCCTTCTCCTGAAGATGTTTTTTAAAGAAATATAACTGTTGAGCCAGTGATGACCTAATGCTAAACTTTATCACTCGAGGTAATTTATTTTTTATTACTTTCAAATACCGTAGGCCGTCTTGGCAGCAACAGGGTGGGTGCAGCAAGTTTGCACATAACGGAAGAAATATAAATACATTACAAAACGTAAATAGGACATGAAACAATTCATGTTGGAAATACAATACAGTAACCACAAAAAAAAAGCCAAATACAAGATACAATACCTTGGCTAAGAAGTACGTGTTTGAAACATTGTGACGCGGCTATCGCAAGCAGTATGAAAGAAAGACTACAGGATGTATTCTAGAAAAGTCTGACAACGTTTACACGATACCACTAAGATTCGATTTAAAAGGTGTTTAACGCGTTCTTCAACGCTTTCAATGCTGCTCGATTGCGAAACAGACACCGGCAGACTGTTCCATTCTTTAATCGTTCGCCGAAAAAATCAATCAGCGTACATGTCCAGATATGCTTTTGGAATTGAGAACATGCAATGATTGTTTGACCTGACGTTTCTAGCCTGCCTGGAAGCAAGATAGGATGTGATTCCAATATTGAAGTGGCCTTTTCATAACATGAAAAGGAACTTAAGCAAAGCCAATTTCAGCCGTTGAGCCAGTGTATGCACATCAAGCAACCGAAGCATTTCAGATGCAGAGTCAGCACGCTAATACCGGGGGAAAAAATTAGCCTTACGGCTTTTCCCTGTATCTTCTCGATGCGGTTTATTAATGCTGATTGAAACGGATCCAATATGACACTGGCATAGTCTAACGTCGGTCTAATGTAAGTTAAATGAGCAAGTAGCTTAACGGTTGTGGTTGCTAGCTTTAATTTGCGGCGAAGGAACCATAATTTTTTTTTGCAGCTTCACAAATTCTGTCTACGTGGGGTTTCCAACATAAGTCTTTCGGAACTGTTAAACCTAGATATTTTATCGTTTCAGCTTCAGTTAGAATCGTTTAATTCATCCCATTATTACGCTCAATAACATGCTTTGATGTGTTCGTAATTGCGAGCATGACTGATTTAGATTGATTAATTTTTATTTTCCATTTTGCTGTCCATACTTCTACAGCTTTAAGTATTTGGATAAGTGACGCCTGATCGTTTTTGTTATTTATTTCATGGTATGTTAAACAGTCGTCTGCAAATAACCAGATGGTTATGTCGTTACTTATGTGATGAGCAATATCATTTATGTAAACTAGAAACAGAAGTGGTTCTAAAACGGGTCCCTGTGGAACGCCTTAGCTTATATTGAATTGGTTAGACAGGTTAGAATTTGTCAACGTATTGTGTCCGACCTGTAAGGTATGAGTGAATCCACATAACTTCATAATGCACATTCATTTCCATCAGTTTATTCTTTACTTCTTTATGTTCGACTCGATCGAAAGCCTTCGATCACCCGCCGCGGTTCCTCTGCTTCCTCTGCTTGCCTCAGCAAGTGATAAACAGCGCAGACTTTAAATGATCGATGGCTGCCGTGGCGCAGGTTTTGATCCTTGACGAACCAACTGTGGGCATGGACCCCGAGACAAGACGCGTTGTCTGGACTCTAGTGCAAGGCATGCGTGGCAGAACAACGTTGCTACTATCCACGCACGACATGGAAGAGGCCGAGCGATTGGCCGACCGCATCGTAGTAATGTACAAAGGCCACGTGATCTGCAGTGGATCGCCAAGTTTCCTCAAGAATGCTTGCGGTAAGCAACAAGGACGTCATATGTAAGGAAAACGAATTGACAAGGTGACCTAGTGATTGTAGTTACAGCGAAAGATCGTGAAAATGATCTGCCGCGGACTCTGTAATAATCCACGTTTAAGCCGCATGTAGGGATCCATCATTACTTGGCGTTCCCATGTTGCCTGCACCCAGGCTTTGTTAGCATCTGACGAAAACAAATATCCAATTCGATGTGGCGGCTGATCAGAAAGCTGGCAGAGTGGTCACCCGTGCAGATGGCAGGACAATTTCACCTGCAGGCAAGTGCAGCCGGACTTCATTGATGGACACTTAGTTGTTCAACAAGAATCTTTCCTTCCTTCTCTCTGGTGCTTCCATCGCGCCTTCTGTTTCTTCGCATTAGAAGGGTTACGGGAGCAGTCAAGATAGACTTGGTGAATATTGGTTCCAAGCCTGGGGCACTTCTTTATGTTTCCTTTTCGCGTTTCTGCTTAACAGATTTATTTTTTTAATTCAGATACGACCATTCCTTGGCTTTGGCCGTATGAAAGAAAATTGAAGGGGGTGAGTTGTAACGACTATGACCCTCAGAGTTCGCGATCAAAATCATTCACGCAGGTTCGTTTTTTCATCTCTTTCTTTAAACATTATTCAAGCCATATACCAATTTCAATGACCACTTATCGAGACATGAAGTAGACAAGCGGCGTTCAAAACGTGTCCCTCCCAACAGTTTACGAAGTGAAGTCACTGTTCCTTGTACCGCAGGCGTCGGCTACAAGCTGCGCATCTCCAAGAGACCCGATGCCTTCAGAGCGAAAGAAGTGCTCGCCGTGGCGCAGAGAGCATGCCCTAGTGCTAACGTGGAGGAGGACAAGGACGACGAGGCGGTCATTGCGATGAACACGCTCAAGAGGGACGGGTTCCAGGCGATGTTTCTCGAGCTGGAGAGAGAGGGTGCAGCTCTCGGCATCCTGAGCCTAGGAGTATCCGTGGCAACAATGAAGGACGCCTACCTCAGGTGAGCCTATTACCGGCCACCACAAAGCTTCCTACGGTCACCCACAGGGAAAAGTCGCGCTGAGACGCTATTGCGGGGGGTAGGAATGCCGCCAAGTAGGAGCTACGGATTCTCACCTTACAGGGCGGCCCAGGCCAATTTTACGACACGTTAGAAATAAACTTGTTGAATCTGGCACGATAAGTTAATTTTATACTGTAAAAGCGTGCAAGTCTGCTCTTTTGTCATTGCCGTATTGCATATTCAACTATTATTCAAAGTGCAGTTATACTAGCTAGGACGCGAAGTTATATAAACTGTCGACAGCGCCGTTTTGAGGCTGCTAAACACTGAGCGACAACTAGCTGGTCCTGGTTCTTTGTGAGCTGGTTTCAGTGGCAAACTTGGGCTTGCTGAGTTTCCTTCTAATGTTGTATTAGAAAACATTAATACAATCTGCATGACGAGAGAACCATCACTTCTTTTGAAAATTTAATTCCGTGAGAGCTTTATTTGCACAGTAAAGACGGTATTTTAAGCCAAGCCACGTTCACGGCAAACATAACCTTTCATATCCTAGTGAAACCATTGAATCATCGCGCCTTGAGGCAGATCGCGCAGGCGGTAGCTCATGATTTCCCCGTGCATATGGTGTTAAAGAAATTATGCAGAATATATTAAGATAAAGGAAGTACTTATAGAGCTGATCACCAGATAATCTACGGCCACAGCTATAGCAGGGGTGCCGCACATGCGGTGAGCGATGAGAGACGTTCATGACAGAGACGCGACGTCGATTAGGTTTGGCAACCTTCGCCATAGAGACTCTAAATGCTAAGACAAAACAGCCCTGATTACAAATACATCGTGTTAACGTTTCACATATAGCACAGCATCTGGTTTGCTTCGGAATTGCGAAGGTGCAAAACCGGAACGCGTTTTCAGTGACTAGTTCACATTTCAGCAAGCTCAGCTAGAATCCGTGAACCAGCTTCTCTTAGGGGAAAATAAAAACTTTATTGGCTACCATCAGAGCACTATGACCTGTCTCTGGTCTCATGTGTCATACTGAAGTTATAGGCTTACAAAATAACATAAGAAAACTTTTTTTTTAATTTTAAGTGACTGTTGTGGTAAAAAAATATTGCGAAGACAGTAAAGTCGGTTCGCTGAGCGCTACCGCTTTACAGTTACCATTACCCCTCCGGCCACCTTCTAGCTTTGCACGTGCTAGTTAATCGCCGCGTTAGGTGCAGATGATGCAGGGATCAGCTAGCATGCGACCACTGCCAGGAGACACGGATTGCAACAGTGACAGTAGAGCAGTCGTGTAAACATTCCTATGTCAGCAGTAAGCTTAAGCGCGGTGTCGATGTTTTTTCACTCGCGCTCTATTCAGCATAGAACTTCATTTGCATGCAAAGAAAGTTCTTCAGCGACAGCGCTTCGCGTTTTCTTTTCATGCACGTGATCTCTGCCAGAATATACGACATCTGGGCGGAAGGTGCCAAGGAGAAAGGTGTCGTGACTGCAAGTAAGCTCTTGCGCCATGTTGTGCAGTCATTCGAAGTCTTTTATGTTGTATGGTCATAGAAACTACTTGTACCCACAGCTGTTTCATTATTTTTACCTGTTTATGAGCTGGGTTTCTTTTCTTCTTTTGCACCAGCCGTAAACAGCCTACATACCGCAATTGTTTTCCTGTTTTTTCGTGCATAACCCACGTCCGCTGATTTAACCTAACTTAAACAACCTTACATTTCTCTTTGTAATTCTTTTCGAGGGAAAGCTTTATACCATAGCCTAAGAATGTCTACTTATTTAAAGGAGTCAGTTAATGCTTTCATTAGGCAGCTGTGGAAGCGATTCGAGTGAAATTGGTTGCATTTAAGGGAAATCTTAAAACTATGTGTACTCTTGGAAACATGGCCTTAAATAATTGGGATCTCAATTTTTTTTTTTACACACAAACGCCCAAAAGCGGTAAATAAGAAAGTCAATCATCAAATTTACGGACTTGTAACTCGGCTCTCAAGACCAAGATCACACCTACCTAAACTACTTATTAGTGAATAAATGCGACGATACTATAGCTTACACTTTGCGTGAAAACATTACGCGTTGTTTACGCTAGTTTTGCAAGCTTCCCTGTTGAAACATCTTCCCGCATACTTCAGGTGACATGTGACGCATAGTTTTTGCGTTCTCTGGAGTACTCAGTGATGCTGTTCACAATAAATCGACATCGGCTCTCGTTTCTTGTATATTCGATGTGTCACTGTTTCTGATACCACATGATTTCTAAACATTTGTATAAAGAAGACAGATTCCATGAAAAACCCTTTACTGCTACAAGAGGCTGTACACTTTCACCTTTCTTATAAATACAACACACCAACGTTTGACTTATGTATCTGTTCAAACTTTCAGTGCTTCGAGGGGTTTTCGAATAATTTAGCCTCACGTTTCCATCTTCTTGCCTAATTCTGGCCAGCTGATAAGTTACAGAGCGACCACATAAACTTAAGGTGGTTGGCCCCAAGTTCAATCCCCGGACCAAGAAAAAAGAATGTTTCATCTGCGGAAGTCTATTTTGAGGGATACTGTAAACTTACCGCGAGGGCTGTGGGTTATGGCGTTCGTTCTACCGCTGTGCGCGAAGTCACCGGTTCGAATCCCAGCCACAGCGGCCTCGTTTAGATAAGAGCGAACTACAAGATTGGTCGTGCACTTTGTTTCACGTGCATGATGCAGAATCCCACGTGGCAAAAGTTAATCCAGTCTCTCCCATACGGCGTCCCTCGCAGGCCATGTGCAGGCTTGGTACGCTAAATCTCATAATTTATGACTTCGTAACATTTTTGATTATTACGATTTTTAATCACAATCATCCGTGTGAGCGTGCTCCACTGTAAACAAAATAATGCGCTGTCTTCTGGCATTTTGTTTTGTAGTTTGTTGTGTAACTACAGTTCGGAGTGAATGCTACGCATCCCTTTGTATTATGTGTCGACACTGATCGACTATACAGGATGACGATGGCAGTAATTTAGCGGTGGCTAACATTGCTTTGTTCTCGCTGCCTTCAGTTTCTTCCCAGACACTAAAATAAAGGCGAGCGTAGAAAAATTGAGCAATGGCTCCCATTCGTGAAATTCCGCCTCAGTCAGGTAGACGGCAATTATTTTTTACGTGACGTTAAAAAATTTTCAATGAAATTCTGGAATTTTGCATGCCAAAATAACAAGTGGGGTATAAGGTGTGCCGTAGTGTGGAACTTCGCATTACTTTATATTACCTGAGGTTGTTTAAAGTGCACCTAAATGCAAGTACATGACACTTTTGAAGTCAAGGTCTTCTTTGATGACTTCACATGGCTTGCCACATCTGCAATCTGGCTATCTTGGAACCACTTCTAGAATTAGAAAAAAAGAAAGCGGCTATTTCGCGCCTCCAGAGCGTTGTAGCGAGTCGCAAAAGGTGTTAAAGTGTAAGCCTCAACGAGACAAGACGGGAAAATTACTTGCAAAGTAGATAAAATTAGTGGTCCGGGGGTAATTAGCGCCAATATATTCGAAAATAAACCACATTGCATCACAGACTGCACTACCTCCGCAACCAATTCACCTGACCCTATGGTCAAAAAAAAAAGAAAAGAAAGGCTCAACCAAGTGCCGACGCTACATAAAACAAAGTCAACATAATTGCACTTGAAGTACGATACGAATAAGATATGAACTGAGTGAATAAGGAACTCTGAAAAAAGATAGAACAAGGACACATCGTCAACATTCAATCATATAATCATTTACTTCGCCACATACGTCGACCTTGTCTTCTTTAGCATCGACTCTTTCTATATTTAGTTTCGCTTTAGCGTCAGGGTGAAGGCAAGATGTGTCGATTTTTTTTTTTTTTTTTGCGCTTTGCCTTCACCGGAATGCGACCGCTGTGGCCTGCGTCGAACCGGCGACCTTGAGTTCAGCAGCCCAACGTCCTAACCGCTAAAGCTACCGCGGCGGCTATTGCGTGAAGTAAAATTCCCACCTTGGATTACGGGCGCGTGACATTGTATGCGTATACGCTTCGTGCTCTGCGCTATCTCCGAAAAGCTGCAGCTGCCCCGATCACCGCGTTCGTGCACGGCGGTCAGAGGAGACCCCGGACGTGGCAGCGCTTTCGGGCCCTGATTCAAAAGAGACTGCTGTACCTGTGGCGCACGCCCTTCCTGTTCCTCACCGGCTGGATCCTTCCCCTGGTCATCGCATACATCGGTATCAGCATCGTCAAGCTCAATTCCTTCCAGCTGCCCTTCGAATATAGGTGGGCGAGCCTAATTCGTATTTGAAATAGGATTAATGAAAAAGCAATGTCATCCAAGAGTGCGTATACCATGCTTTTGGAGCTGGTTATTCGAGGCACTGTGTTGCACTATGTGTTCGGGTGGCACTCCTCTTACCGCCAAACCTTCCGTTCACCGTACCGCGGGAGCCAACTTGGTTCTTCTAGCGCCACTTTCTCAAGGACCACTTCGGAACCCCGTGCGGCGTGGCGCCTCAGCGTCTCAACGACATCGTCTCAAAACGATGCCTGTCACGGGGAAGGAATATAAGAACAATCACCTCACTAAAATCCCACCATACTACCAAAGCGTCAACTGATGAAGGTGCTTTACTTTACTCCTCACCACCGTGCGGTGCTGCGTGGTACCAGAGGTAATACCGGTATAGGTGTGCCAGTGGCACCGAACCACCGTGAGGTTTTTTACTGCTGTGTTACTGCACTATCTTCGAGATCGGCTCACGAAAACGGTGAGGCGCTCATTCACAGAAAATTATGGTTAGCTTGCGAAGAAAGCTAAACGCTTTAACAGCCTCTGGATGTGTTTGAATGCTGTTTATTTGGGGGATGAGTGAACGCTGTACGCCGGATCTCTCGCGATGACAGTACCTATATACGGGCCAAATATTGCTGGAAGGAACAAATACATCTAACAAAGCGGACGCGACAACCATCGGTGAGCAAATACAGCCTAATGGTATCTTCGACTGGTCGCCTGTATGCCCCGAAGCAGAGCCGGGTAGATCGCGCGTTTCCCGAGCTCAAGGGTAGAGGACAAGCGCGCAAGCCGAACGTGCGACTCACTCTCGGAGGAGGAAATTGCCGATGCGAAACCACGTGTCTACTGCCAACGTCCTATGATTCGCGTATCCAAAGCTCCCGGCGCTGCCGGAAAAACCGGTGGACGTGCCGGCGGGACGAGCGTTCGTCGAGACGCCAGCATGCAGTAGCCTAGGTTGCCAAGGTTACGGTGGGCCGTCGCCAACAGCAGCGACACGGCGCTGCGATGACGTTTCAATCTCGATGACTGCTCCGACGACAGGGCTCGGAGCGCCTCAGAGCGCTCGAAGGTGGAGGAGAGCAATCGAGAAGAACCAGCCGAACGCAGGGCGCGCACCCTCTTTCAACCAGCCGAAGACAACGCCGCTCACGAGAGCGCTCTAGAGCGCTCAGAAACGACCAGCCGAAGATAGCATAAGTAAGACTTACCTTCCTCGCGCGTTATGTTAGCTGCTATCCAAGTGTCGAGACTTCGGCAATTCACAATTCACGAGAGCAAACGGAGAACACGTCGAGAAAAACGAAGACTCGGAAAACTAAATCGCAAACATGGCGCCGCGGTGCTTGCGATTCTTTTGCTGCTCTTTGTTGGGTCAGCAGAAGCTACTTCAAGGAACATACGCCATAGTCCAAGTATCTGGTACGGCTCTCCAGGAGGTTACCAATAACACGGGAATGTCGTCCGACATATAGTTACTGTGCGTGGCTGCCTATTCAGCGCCATGTCGCGCTGCGTAGTTGCAAAAGTTGCACCGGCAGGTGCACGCGCACAGGGCACGCTTTTATCCGAGCACCGCGTCCTGGGCTATCCCGGCAATCTCCACATGGCCCCGGGTGGCTGCTGCTTATATGCCTCCAACACAAACCAAAAGGCGCACACGTGCTCCTGTAGGCACACGGTTACGAACATGCGGTTGCAAACGTTGGATGTGCTCATAAAAAGCAGAGGGCGGCAGGAGCTGCACATAGCCGAAATTTCCGAATGCTATTGTAAAACCTAGATGCTTGCATTCTACATATCCGTTTTGCGTTGCATGCAACAAAATTGATTATAATTCCCGGCAGGTTTAGTTATGTGCGTTTTAGGGAACCATTGGACAATGTGCTGGAAAATGGCAGCTGCGAATTTTTAAAATAAATTATTTAAATAACAAAAATTCCAGCACAACCCCACTCACGATGAACGTTGACGTTAATACGATTGACATTCAAGCAAAGTATACATATATATAGTGACACCCTATCGCCAACGCCGAAACGTGCATGCGGCAGGGATCCTCTCTCGCGCTTCCCACTGCACACGCTGCGCCATCTAGCGACGCCGCCGCGAAGTCCGCGTGTCGAAGGGGTTCGATTCCGACGATCGTCGGGGAAAGTTAAAATATCGTATTTTGTCATTGTAGAGGGGCGCATACCCCACAGTACATGGCTAGTTACTCAAGTCGATATCAAAGGGGTTCATTAAGGAGTAGCACAGACCGAGTTGCCCAGGCCCATTGCTGCAAATCGGCGTCAAAGAGGTTCATTGAAGAATGGTACATGCCCAGTGCCACCTATCCAGTGCCGCATCCCGAGTGGCTCATGTCGACGTCAAAGAGGTTCGTCGCAGAGTTGCACATATGCAGGCATTGCAAAGTGCGAAAATGCCGATGTCCCGTGCACTGGGGGCACGTTAAAGATCCCCCGGTGGTAAAAATTGATCCGGAGTCCCCCCACTAGGGCGTGCCTCATAATCAAATCGTGGTTTTGGCATGTGAAACCCCAGAACGATATGTATGTGCAATAGTTTTTTATAGCCTCAAGATCACTGGCCACGTGTCTCTTGATCGCAGGTACATCGATCTGGATGCCAGTGCTTTCGTCGGAGCCGAAATGCCACGCCTGAGAACATTCATCCAGGAAGAGGAACGAACCAAGGAATCTCTGGGCTACAGGGTGCTCCTCGAGAGCGCAAACGTCCCGCACACGGAAATGCAAGACGCCTTGCGCAGTCTAGCCATCATGTACGACCGGCAGTTCTTCAAATACGTGTCATATTACTCTTTCGGCACTATCTTCAGCACTAAAGTGTAAGTGACTCACACGAATTTCTAAACAGACGAAAGACCAGAAAGAAATTAGAGAAAAATTAATTCAGACTCGGTGGCCAGAATAGTTTGTGAAACAATCGTCCCCTCCAAGTCGAAGTATGCAAGCTGTGTTTGTTCATTTTCATCACTTTCATTTCATTTCATTTTATTTGGGCCCATATACAACCAAAGGGAGGGGGCCAAGGTAAAAGCTGCTTATTGGCAGCTTGAGTGGTCCCTGGCCCCCTTTACATATTGGCAGACCAGTGGCAAAGGACACTTTCAGAAATGAAAAACAAATAGCACTGGGTTACATCAATTAGAGTAATTACATTTCTTTCATTGTGAATATACGTAGTTTTACTGAACCATGATGATTTAAGTCGTAGTTTTCGCCAGACAGATGAGCTCCGATGGTGTCAAGGCATGGACGTTAATGGCGGATTCCAGATAAGAATTTAGTAGTCGTGGCAAGGTATTTGCAATCATTTGATGGCCATAATTTGTTCTCGAAAAAGGTATGAGCCATTTTTCATGGCTGCGCGTCTGATACGAGGGTGTATTCTCTTTTAAGTTTGCTATATTTGTTATTAAGTTGCTTCTATCTTTTACCTGAAAGTAGTAGGTGCGTAGGAGAGTTTGTTTGTAGAGATGATTACTTCTTCTTATGTTGTACTTGATGAAAAGACCTTCAGTGTGTGAGTTGTACGGCACATTTGCGATAGCACGTATTCTTTTTTTTTGCATCAGTAGTATATTGGAAGCTGACGTTGTGCCCCAAGATGGCAATAATTTACGTGCGAGGCGAACAGTGCATTATAAATGATCAGTTTAGCTGACGTTGGTAAAAGGTAGCGATTTCGGTGTAGTATACCTGTTATGCGGCTCAGTTTCTGGAGTATAATATCCGCTTGAGCGTCCCATTGCAATGTGTCGGTAACATATACGCCAAGTACTTTTACCGTGTCAACAACCTCTATTTTCTCAAAGTTGTAAAATATGTTGTGGGTCAATGGAGTACACGTACCTCTTGTTTTAAAGATGACTGCTTGTGTTTTATTCGAGTTTACTTTTTAGTGGTTGTCCTGGCTCCCTTTTGAGAGATGGGTTAAGAGAATGTTCACTGCGCCAATGAGGCCTGTATAAGAGTTGTTTGATAAAAGAACACTCGTATCATCTGCACAGTTTATGAATTTTGCTTTTCGGTGGATAAGAACTATGTCGTTTATGTACATGTTAAACAGAAATGGACTAAGGATACTTCCGTCGTGTAGATGATATGCTAGTGTTTATAGACAAATATTGCTGCCGATCTTTAAGGTAGGGTGTCAGTAACTGAAGAAGAAGGCCCCTGATGCCATATCTGTCAAGCTTAAGTATTAGGAGGTCATGATTTAAGCAGTCTAACGCTTTTGTGAAGTCTATGAATAGACCAATTACAAGTAACTCATTTTAGAGGTTGCGCAGTATATATTCTTTCTGTGCTATAAGTGCTACTTCTGTTGATTTACCTTGTTGAAAACCATATTGAACGTCTATTAGTTCACGTTTATTGCTGAAAGATGTTAATCGGTTAAGAATGATTTTTTCAATGCCTTTAGAAAGTTGCGGGAGAATAGATATCGGACGGTAATTTTTTATATCGAGCTTTTCAGCTTTCTTATATAACACAATTACTTTAGAAATTTTCATTTTTCCAGAAAAAGTACCTGATGTTATGCATAAGTTATAGATATAAGCTAACACAGGTTCAATGTCACAAATCACGTGTTTGATAGGTCTTATTTGGAGGTCATCAACATCGCAGCTACATGAATTTTTTTCAGTTTGAGAAAAACTGAACAAACCTCGGTAGGGCTTGTCGCTTGAAAAAGAATAGTGTCCATAGTTGCAGGGGATTGAAATGTATATGGTTGGCTTTGTGATGAATGGGAATCAGTGTCTGTAAAGTAACCATTAAATACGTTAATAAGTGATCTCCGGTTAAAAGGCATCCGTTTAAAGAAACTTTCTTTATAGGTTCAGTGTTTTGTTTGCGTCCCATTAGTTCATTTAACTTATTCCACATCTTCTCTGTATGTCCATCGCATGAAGAAAAAGTACGCAAATAATAGCGATTTCTTGCATTTCTTAACTCTTTATTTAATTTATTTCTAAAAATTTTGAAGCATCTTAAATCCTCGCCGTTCCGATATTTTATAATCCTGGCATAAAGTTTATCTCTTTTCTTTATTTTTTTTAGAAGCTCTTTGGTGATCCAAGGTTTCCGATAACATTGTGGTTTCTTTTCTTGTGTATGAAATGTCGTGCATAAACAGCTGAAAATTTCTTTAAGAAAATGTTGTATGCTGGCTCAGCCTCGTTTTGTTGAAAAATTTCCTTCCAAGATACTTGTCGCAAGGCATCCTGAAAGGCGGTTAATGTGTACTCATTTATTGCCTGAAATGTTTTTTTTGTTATCTTTTTCGGTTTTGTTTGCTCTTGTGTGTATAAACATGACTATTGGCATGTGGTTACTAAGAGGACATTTTAAGACTCCACTTATTACTAAGAATGAATTATAGTTCGTTATAAAAAGATCAAGAGTAGTTTTCGTTGTTTCTGTTATTCTCGTGAAGGTTTCAGCTGCATATATACATCTGCGTGACACAAACATTCTTTTGAAATATTGTTTTCCTAGCACCATCGGAACTCATATCAATGTTGAAGTCTCCTCCCAAGACCACATTATATTTGTTTTCTGACGCAAATTCTAGCATGCTCTCTAAAAAATGAAAAAAAGGTTCCAATAAACCATCCGGCGGGCAGTAACATACTGCAAAGAGTACACCCGGTGTTTGGACACACAACGTTGCACTGTTTTCTGTCATACAAGAATATTCGGCTAACAGTTCACATGTTAGAGAATCATCTATCAAAACAGATACTCCTCCGCCGAGACGTGAGGTTCGGTTTTTATGAAACACTTTTTTGCAAGGCAGGCGAAAGACATCATCAGGGCAATACCATGTTTTCCTTAGCATGACTACATTGCACTGACTATATATATCGGGAAAAAAGTTTCTAATTCAGGTAGCTTGCTGGAGACTGATTGAATGTTCATATGTATGAAAGACAGTCCCTTCTTTTGAGTGGCCAGGGACGTGAACCAATCCTCATTGCCAATATATCCCAAATGATTCATTTCGCCAAAGAGCCAAATGATAGCAACAAGAAATTGACGTTCATTCTAACAGAGCACGAAGATCATTGTCACCCTTAACGACAATTGCCGATCGCCGTTTGCCCTACGCACGAGCACTTTTCCATTTGAGTGCCATACGAACTTGTATCCTGCCTCCTTTGCCCATTCTTTGGCAGGGGCAAAGAGCTTCCTCGAGCGAGAGGTTAGGTTTTCGTTAATGAAGACGTTGTCCTGGTTGTCCCTTAAGGCTCGCTTTTTGGCAATCCATGCGTCCCTCACTTCCTGCCGTGCAAGGCGGACAATAATTCCTCGCGTTTTTCCTTGCTTTGCCGGGAGCCTATGAACTGCCACAACATCTTCCTCAGATAGAGGCTGAAGTTCAAGCTTCTTTGCAAGATTATTGACCCTTTCTTGTAGGTTTTAACTATCAGCCTCAGGTACACCGTGTATTTCAATGTTAAGACATCTGCTATGTCAGCCTGAATTTGATCGAGCTCCGTAGGAGTGGCACACTTCTCTGTCTTTTATACTTTCCGTTTGACAGTGTTTGTTTCCTTTTCATGGCTCTCAAGCCTTCTTTGAATTTCATCAAAGTGATCGGAAAGTGTTTGTACGGACTGTTCGATCCCGTCTACCTTGTTTGGCAGACTAACAAGCAAGTTTAGTTTTTAGTCCATTCCAGCAAGTTTTTTGATTATCTCACTTTCATTCTTATATGCTTTGGCAGAGGAGGAGCCTTTACTTCCTGTAGGTTTGCAAGACTCGCACTTCCAAGTCTTTTTGAATTGATCTCGTTTGCCCTTAATGGCACTTTCGGCAATGCTGGAGCAGGTACCACTATGATACGAAAGTTCACGTTGTGAACAAGTGAGAAACAATTCGCTTTCATCTATCACAGAGCGACATTCACAGCAACGCGACATAGTTTGCAATTGTACAGGTCTATGACTTTCCAAAATAGGCCAGTAAAAACAATAAATGAACACAAATTTGCAGATTGTCTGTAGCAGAAAGAGCCCGTTGCAAATTGAGTAACGTAAAGAAAGAAACCATCTTAGAAACACAGAAAGAGCGATAAGTGCCGTGTCGTGTGCGCTCCACTGCCACAGCCAATATGATAGGAAACGCCCCCGGCTCAGTTACGAGCTCCGCTTCGTCGACGACGATGGCGGCTCACGTGGTCCGGCTTGCTAACAGAAGGCACGAAGTTCAAATGTCCAGTCGCACCGGACGCGTCCGTCCTAACATTAAGTAACCTTGGCCATCGTATTTCAACACACTGCGTTAACACTTGAAATCGGGCTAGTTGAACTGGATTAATGGTTACGAAGAAAACTCAGGGCTAAGACAAGCGACGAATGAAGAAGTTCACGGTGCGAGTGCAGCGCACCTTTCAATGCATTGTTCACACAGAGCATATTGGTGCCCTCTTCAGTTCCATATATAACCGCAAGGAAAAGCTGCACTAAGAGTCAGTAGCATGGTGTGACGACAACCAAAACAAGGCTTACTCTGCCGCAAAAATAAAAAAAATGAAACGTCACCCCTCTGCGATCCAGGAGCGAAGACTGCAGTTAATGCACGTGACTCACAAGCACAAAGGAATTTTATCCTAGAACTCATCGTAACGATGTCAATTGAACAGTTGGAAAGGCCTGCGTAAAAGTGAGACCGAAAATGCTACTGCCCCATGTTGCGGTTAACTGCCATGGCGACACAAAGCGCTCTTACGGTTGGCGTCTGGCACCTCGTGCAGAAAGGACTTTCTCTCACCCGACCTTCTTCATCGAAATTAGGCATGACTTCCCCTGCCACGGTGGGCGTCCCGCACCTCGTGCAGAAAGGACTTTCTCTCAACCGACCTTCTTCGTCGAAATGAGGCGTGACTTCTCCTGCCACGGTTGGCGTCCCGCACCTCGTGCAGAAAGGACTTTCACTCACTCGACCTCCACCCACCATGCCTCGTCGGAATGAAGAGCGACTTCCTAATTGCATGACCATTTCGAGTGTCGGGCGGAAGCTCCGCAGTGTTTACAGGCCTCTTGTGTGTGTGTGTGTGTGTGTGTGTGTGTGTGTGTGTGTGTGTGTGTGTGTGTGTGTGTGTGTGTGTGTGTGTGTGTGTGTGTGTGTGTGTGTGTGTGTGTGCGCGTGCGTGTGTGTGTGCGTGCGTGCTTGTGTGCATGTGTGTGTGCGTACGTGCGTGCGTGTGTGCATGTGTGTGTGTGTGCAGGTGTGCGGGTGTGTGTGTGCGTGTGTGTGCGTGCGTGCGTGCGTGCGTGTGTGTGTGTGTGTGTGTGTGTGTGTGTGTGTGTGTGTGTGTGTGTGTGTGTGTGTGACTTTAGAGAGACGCTTTCCTCGAACGTTCAAACTCTACAGGAGAACTTCCACGAACCAGCAACGCGCAAAAGATACGGACAAGCGTCTACGATTCCAGGAGGCGGGACGCGCTCCTCCTTGCAGCAGGCTCGGTATAACCAGAGCAGGAGGGGCCCCGCCCTCTTTCTGTGCCGGTCACGTGACGTCGACGGAAGCAAGATCCCTCCCACGATTGTAGAGAGCCTATTTAAGGGGCTCCGAAATGTACTTTTGATCACTTCATTCTCTTCTCATCATCTTTCATCAACCTTTGAATAAACCGTGCCAGTTTCGCACTAGAAATCGTCTCGGCCTTGCCTGGTCACCATGGTCTACCGGATGCCTGCAGCCCGCCGACAACGCCACGTTACCCAAAAGTAACGTCGGTCGAGCTTCGATAGGCAGGCGTCGCTACAACTTGGCATCAGTACGATACGCTACCCTGGAGTACGCAAGAGCGCAGACGAAACGCACACGAAAGAAGTATGCATACTTCTACATACATTTCAAGTATATCATTTCAAAGTTTACTTTTCAGGCTATCTAATTTTGAGGTGTTTAGAATTCGAATAAGTGATGAGTATCACGAATTGCTTTGAACAACGCGGATTCGCCTGTAGAAATTTTTTGCAACTCTGCAATCACTCATTTTTTGTGAATTTGGGAATTAAATGGTTGATGGGGATTTTTCCTTCAGCAAGTACTAAGATCCCTTTCTTTTTAAGTTTGTATGCAGCGGGGCATCTTTTCGAATGCGTGCATGTTTGTTGTTGCACGTACAATGGCCGCAACAGAAGAGACATTTGGAACCACGTGCCAAGTGATACAAAGTCAGTGTCGGTCGAAGCACGAGATTCATGTCTCTGCGTCCTCTCTGCCGCGGACGCAGGGTCGAAATGTGGAACAACCCTCTGAGCGTGATCGCAGCCAGCATCCAACAGAACCTAATCGACACCGTGCTCCTCCGACAGCAGACGGGTCAGCCTCAAAGCCGCATCCACACCGGAGTATCTTTGTACACGCTGACTGAGGAGGAGATACGCGTAAGTTCCCACACACGGATTGCCTACGGTCTTTCTACCCGCATTCACACAAGCAGTTGCAATCCTTTAATCACGATGCCATCCCAATCGATGACGCTGAACAGCACAGCCGGCCCAAAGCAACTTAGGCAGTAAAGCACAAGGCCGTTTACTCTTAGGCTCATTGAAGAGCTCACAGCACCAGCAGCGTGCAATTTGTGCATGTAGCAGAATTATCTTTCGTTAATAGATTGTGCGCAGTAGGAATGATAGTGACCACAATATAGAAGGTTGACGTTATTGTGTGGTTCGAGCCGCTATAGCAGCTTCGCTTTAAAGGAAACAATAAAAATAGCTGCAGCCGTTGCACTACTGCCCGCTCAGTATTGCTTCGTACCCGTGTACAGGCCAATGTCGTCGAGCGTGATCCGCTGAACGACTTGGCCGAGCTTCTGCAGCACACGTGGGCCTACTGGGGCGTTATGGGCTCTGTGAGCTTCGGCCTGATCATGTCGTCGTTCGTGGTGCTGCCCTCCCTCGAGGTGTGCAGCGAAGCCCGTCAGCTGCAGCTTATGACGGGCGTCTCCGGGTTCCTCTACCTCGTCGCCCACTTCCTCTTCGACCTGATCTTTTACCTGGTGCCGATGGCGATAATTTACGGTGGCTTCGCTGTCATTTTCAACCTGCACGGCGACACGTTAGGTAAGGCGCGTTCCTATACACCTGCTTAAGGAGACACTATATAAGCCTATGCGGTATTAGCAAATTGTGTTTAAGAGTAAAAAAAAAGGCTAATGTCAAATTTGCGCAGCAATCTCTTTGTTTTACAAAGTAAGTCGCACGTGGCAAGGCGAACACTTCTGCGGTTGAAGCCGACAGTCTAGGCCCCAAGAAAAGAAAAGCAACTGCTAAAGTTACGGAAGGTCCAAATATACCTCACACGTGAATACTATTTTCCTCTCCATCCTTCCCCCCCCCCCCTTTTCTCGTCGTCCAGTAAAACATCCTTGTAAGAAAACAACGGTTTATTTTTGTGCTCTGCATGAGGTGTAGGTACAGTTGTACGGCTCTGGGATTGGCCAGCTTGCTAGCAGATTCATTTTTGTCCTGACCATACGTGCAGAGTAAGATCTGTAGGCAGTAGCTGTGATGAACAAGAAGCCCAGCGACGTTGAACAGACTCATCGCTGATCACCGAATTAGACGTTCCAGAGTCTATCCACGTCAGCTGTGGCTGCCCATTCACAGTTAATTCGACTGTGATCGGTGTTGAGGAACCCACATTTACACTGTTCATGGTGATCTCCCACTGAGCCGATGAGGGACATGAGTTGGTGATTACTGTGTCCCTGAGGTAATGTGGATGCGTGCGCTAGCTGTTGCTGAGCTGTGGACTTCAATTCTTTCTTCCTGCAGACACAAACTACTGCAATGTGGACTTTTTTGAGCAATATGCGCACTTCGTAGAATTTTCTTCGCAGTCCTGCATCCGGTGAATGCATTCCGGTGTATCGGAATACGGTTTGTTGGTCACATTTCGCTTGCGTCGGGTAGAACATCTGGCGCATTGTACTGTGCCTTCTCGCTTGCCGGCTTGGAGCTGTATCTGTTGCTGTGCCGCAGACTCCACTGACAAGACGAGGGTGTAAGCACGATCGAAATATGATGTCACGTTCAGCCAGCAGGCGTTCTTGGAGGTGACTGTCTCGTATTTCGCATACGAGACGATCTCGGTACATGATATCCAGAGGCAGTATGGAACACGTCCCACTGTCGTAGGTGTTGTCGCTGGCGCGGCTGTGTCGAGGGCTGTGGCCGTGCCTGCTGCTACTAGTGGCGGCGATGCTTGCAGCGTCCATGTCGGGCTTGATTCCCAGTTACAGACGCGTGCTGTGTTGCTTAGCACTGCAACCTGCCCAGCAATCGAATGTGTCGGTGCCAGGCTTTGATCGAAACTGACGCAGCTCAGCACCTCGTTGGGTTTTGGGCCAAATTGTTAGTCGAGGTATGGTCTCAAAATAGACATCTCAAGGTCGCCCTAGTGCAAGCAGCGCTTGTATAATGTCACACGTGGCCTCACCACAGAAGCGCATGGTGCGAACGCCAGGATCTTCCTTTTCTTCGAGGCTCACGACTTCACCTCACGTCCGCGCGTGAGCGCGGCAGAGCACCTTTCTTCTTGGTGCAAGTGATGCCGTCAGCCTCGAAGAAAAATTCCAGGCCTTCGCACAGTGGCATAAAGTTTGAAAACAGGGATAAGGTGCCTCAGAAAGGCTGGCCAACGTTTCGATAGGAGGACCTATCTTCGCCTTTAGTTTGAAAACCGGGATAATGTGCCTCAGAAAGGCTGGCCAACGTTTCGATAGGAGGACCTATCTTCGTCAAAGGCGAAGATAGGTCCTCCTATCGAAACATTGGCCAGCCTTTCTGAGGCACCTTATCCCTGTTTCCAAACTTTATACCACAATGTGCTATTCCATCTGTCAGCCCCTTTCTTGTTTTTGGCCTTCGCACAAGACGTTGAAACTTCCTTCCTGAGAGTAGTCCGGAATGCGACCTAAGTTTCTGTGGTCCAGCTTGCAGGTTCCACCAATTCCTCGTCGCCAATTTAGCACATCTTTGTAAGAAAACAACAGTTTATTTCCGGGCTGAAAAAAGTGGTGGTCGCTGATGGGCACCGGGCAACAAAGCGTCCGGGAATGCGCACGACGGCGCGCATAGGCCGAGAGGAAGCCACTACCAGCTTTGGTGTAAGGTGATACAGCCACCTGGACACTCCGAGTGGTCCACTTTCACGCGACATGCAGGCGCCCGTCGGGCAGTCATTCTCTTTTGAGTTTCATGACGTCGCAGAAACACTGTGGTTTGCATCTTTTCAAACACACGACTTTCTTTGAAAGGGCATGTATATCGGTATATATACCGTCCGGTTTCGTTGCTGGTTGTGGGAACACTAAATCAATAAAACATATTGACCTGTATTAGTAAATTAACTTTCTAGAACAAAGGAAACGTCACTCTTCCCGTGAGAAGAGGCTCGATAACCTAGAAAAGACAAGAAATCAAACACTGGCTGTCGACTCTGCCTTGAAGTTCTCACTTCCACCAGCCAGACGCTACGTGCATGGTTTTAGGTGGTGTCTGCTCGGTCCTAATTATTTTTGTCGGTAAAAATGAACTGCTCAGTATTCTAATAGGGTCAGACTAAGCTTATCAAGATTCGAGAATTTTCGCTCCGTTACAAACAGCCCTAAATATGAGAAAATACTTATCAATCCACGACGGCATAATGACGCATAGCGGCACCTGTAGTGTTCGCCCTAAATTAAAAGAACAAAAAGTTTCGGCTTAATGTTTTTTTTTTACCTATTAAACGACCTCTTACCGCGAAATTAACGAATATTGCGTTTTGAAATATTTACCTGTTCTAGTATTCCTCTTCGCTGCACCTTCAATGGGGTACGTGTTTGGAATGGCTTAGCTATTGGCGTGCGCAGACGGGACAATTTCTTGTGTGGTGGTGTCAATTAATACTGGTATTAGTGTAACACTTTGGTATTATTCCTAAAGGTATATCTATTTGGGGCGACCGCTTACGTAACTATTTGTTATTTTGTTTCAGCATGGCTGCTTATAATCATGATCTCGTTTGCTCCCCTGGGCATACTTCTTCCGTATCTGATATCGGAGCACGCCTCCGACAGTAGCACGGCATATGCCATTGTCCTCGGACTTTTCACGATAGCAGGTAAGTTTAAGGTGCGCGTTTTCGTCTGGTTCTCTTGCACTATTATTTTATCAAAGCCGTAGTGGCGACAACGTTTATCCCCTCGGTGTATAAGCTTCCATCTGAAAGCAGAAAGAAACATGGCACCACTTCGTAATTTCCGCATCCGATAATTCCACATGATCATACGTGACACCATCATCATCATCAGCCTGGTTACGCCCACTGCAGGGCAAAGGCCTCTCCCATATTTCTCCAACAACCCCGGTCATGTGCTAGTTGTGGCACGGTGTGTTTTTATAGGATAGCTTGCTGACCATAAAGATATGTTGAACATTGAGGCTGCGATTAACATCGGTTTACATTAAGGGCAGCTAGTCTATTCAGCAGAAATATTTCGCTATGAAAAAAAGAAGACAATGCACTGGTATAATGATCTTGTTATGCGTCCTCATTCTTACCTAAATTTAACTGTAATTTTATTTTTCTTGGAAAAACGCCGATGTATTCCTCTTTTCTTGTCCCACTACATTTTTGTATGTGATCTAACCCGAGTATTACACGCGGTCCTCGCCTTCGAAGCTTCCCGAATACGCTTTCAAGCGGGAAAGGTTCTATTGTGTCAAAAAACCACATGCATCAAGCGAGAAAACGTCCGTGAAAAGGGGACTTCTTTCTTGAATAGATTTATAACGCTTAATGTAGATGTACGAGCATATGGTAGGGGAGTGAATACAGATCACCTAACGGTATACGCACAAGCATCAAAGCACATCTGCACTCACGGAAGTTGATTTGTACATAAGTATACATTTACATCGAAATATGTATGCGTAAACTCAAGTATGGCACATGCCTGAGCTAGTTATATGCACAACACTAAATTAATTCTAGCAGTAACCACTGACATCGACGTTAGCAAAGAATTTGTCTTTTGTTGATGTTTTCTACAGGACGTCACTTTGCATGTGTAGATCAAGACAGCAGCGCGAATGGCGACACCCTGAGATGCCGTGCTCAATGAGGGTGCGCAGGGTTCAGATTGCAGTCAATCATTATTTTCCACATATAGGTGAGAAAATCGTGTTTCCAATAAAAATATAATTCCGAGACGTGTTCTCGCTCTCTTCGTTTCTTTCTCTTCCTCTCAGTTCAAGAGGGAAAGGATGAAACGAGAAAAAATTATTCTGTCACGAACAACACAGCCGTGACATATTTCGCCCTTTGCGCCACTATTCCTATCTTCATGTACTGGTATTCTAGCACAGGTATATAGTATGCTCATGTTAGCAAGTCTGTGCGCCATACTAAACCCATTACATAATTAACGCCTAAAGCAGTGCTCGAAGCGTAAAACCTGGGTAGCTTAGTGAATAGTTCATTACTTTCGCTTGGCTGGAAGACGAAAAACAAAAGGTGCCATTGCGGGTGCATCAGAGTTAGCTAACCTCTGTCCCGTTGTTCCAGGTCCCGGCACTATAATCGGCTTTCTGTACGCGTCCGACGCTTTGGAGGGCGAGAACGTGAGGCTGCCTTTCATGTTCTTCCCGCCATTCGCCCTCTCGGCGGCAACCGTGCGCGCCGTCAACCTCAAGTACGAAGTGGCGATATGCGATTACCTGCAAAGCAAGAAGAAACTGCTGGACAAGCACATCGATTTCTGCAACTCGGTGAACGCGTACGGCTCGGCCATAAGGTTTTGCTGCGAAGGTGAGTGTGCCAACTGCTTTCGTCTGTCTTCTCGGCGGTATATTTCGGGAAGTGTTGGTTAAGAGTAGAACAACCCGACAATGATCGAAACGACCAAAGGCCAGGAGAGACGCGGTTTGCGCCGTACTGTCCATATACCTTCGCGTAAGCCGTGCCTCCACGCCCAAGCTTTGTGATGACGTGTGCGCTACAAGCCCATCCTTCTATTGGGTAAACTGCAAAGGTTAAAAGACAGTACCGTGGAGCGTGTTAATTACAATTTGGGTCATGCTATATTACGGTCGGCACAAAATTCTCCACCGACAAACAAATAAAAAAACACAGTATATGATCGCATGCGTGCTTCTATAAGATAAAAGGTAGTAAAACATTATTTGAGAGGAGGTGTATATAGGTCACACAAGATACGTAGTTGTTTCGAGAAAATTGTGCAAAAGTGTAATTATTTGTTGAAATATTTATAAGATATTGAAAAAGTTTCAGCAAGATAAGCAAGAAGCCGAGAAAATCACAAAAGGCCACCAGCATTGAGCCAGATTTGCCCAACGCAGCCTAGCTTAGCAGAGTCTTTATTGCTATATCTCCTAGGCACTATAAGTATGTGCAAATACCGGTAGTAGTCTGTGGATTGCGAGGTTGTGTAACACATCAAACCTTCCCATCCAAAACAACATATTTCGTGCGTATCATTGATACGATCAGTTGGTCTATTCTCTATACGATAGGCTTGTTGTCAAACTCACAATTGCTACCTTTCGCTTTCATGGCTCTACATAGCCACGCGAAAAACAGTCGATCGAAGTGCAGTGCTCCTCCTTCCTGTCTTCTTTTCCTTTTCTTTTTTTTTGTGCACGCACTAGTTGTGTGCGGCTCATTAGCGCTTTCTAGAGGTTAACCGAGTATCCACTCAATAAGTGTTATTAATAATGTTTATCAACCATTCGCGCCTACTCTCGGCGCGACTAATTCAACAAGCAACACAGGCGGAGGTTGCTTACAAAACAGCAGCACACGTGCGCCATTATCTCGATTTAAAGCAGGAAGAACGGAGCTGTACGCTCATAGGATTGTTGTGTATGATAGGTCAACGTATTCTAAACAGCTGTTTGAAGGCTGTAATCCTACTGCACTGATTGTCTGTTACATTCAAAATTTTCTGTCAATATATGTACACACCCATGATACCCTCAACGCCTTTTAAGGCATCAGAGAGGATTAGGTTACAGGCATATCACAGAGATTCTGTATCAAGAAAAAAAACGAATTCAGAAGCACAAAATAAAAAGAAAAAGCTCACCGCCCAAGCACTCCGTGCAGATGGTTAACCAGCGAAGCTGAAACGTGCGGCCCCCGTGTTTATCATGGGGTAATCCTGACGGTTCATTAAGGGACGGCTTGGTAGGCTGCCAGATCCTTGGTAGTGTTGCAGTGAGAGGTGGCGTTAAGGCAAGAAATCCACCAAGCCCATCGACGAATACGTCTCGTAGCAGGAATGAGGGAAAATGGGTTTATTTGACATTAGTTACGCGGCTCCAGTTACAGAGGCCTACTCCATGCAGGAGCATGTTAAACATCCGAGTTCACATCAGGACACGTCGGCCTCACTGCGCGAAAGGTCTCCGCTTTTAATGCCGTCGTCTTCCCTAGGCGACTCGACTAGGGAATTTGATTACTGTATCGCAGCCAGTCATAATCGTCCAATTGGTTCCAATACCCTGCCCATGATATCGCATCGATCTACAGTATTCCCACCTCCGATGGTATGGAATATGTGACAGGATATCAACCTGGGAACCCAAGGTCGGTGCCGTTCTTCGGTAGCATTTGATGTTGGCCCTTTTCATCATTAGTTCAGGCTGTCCGGTAGGGGGATTTTCGTGGACCCGTGAGCGGTCGGCGTCAACTCTGTCTTGACTTCTGGATAGGCGCTGATGGATGGGTGGGGCTGCCTCGTGGCTAACGTCTAATTAATGCCCTTGGCCATGTTGCGAAGCAACAGTTGGCAGTTGCTGCCTGCGCTTGGCTTCGCGAGCCTGCTGTCGTGCCCGGGCTGCAGCATCGGCACTGCGTAGCCGAGATCGTTCCCGTTTCTGCTCGCGGCGTTGCTGATCGAAAGCTACCTACTCCTCAGGAGTACGGATGAGATGTCGCCGAGCCATTTCGGGGCCGGAGAAAAACTGCTACGCGAGCGCTCGGCTGCGACGCAGCAGCGACGTCGCTACTGGCGCAACCAATCGCGCGCCTCGTTCTCTCTCTCTCTCTTCTTCTTTTTTGTCGCGCATGCGCATGAGGTTGCGCTGGAGGAGTTTGCGGCGTACAGTCGATG
Source organism: Dermacentor albipictus (assembly GCF_038994185.2). Taxonomy (NCBI): domain Eukaryota; kingdom Metazoa; phylum Arthropoda; class Arachnida; order Ixodida; family Ixodidae; genus Dermacentor; species Dermacentor albipictus. The sequence continues at coordinate 183,035,026 of NC_091822.1, forward strand.
GACAAACGCACGAATCGGCTAGCCGTATACAGCTTCGCTGTAAAATACATAATGATTCAGCAGGAGTACGCCGAGTACAAAATAACTGGATGGCGATTCAACCTCTATTTGAAGCTCACCAAAGACAATACCTTCCTGGACGAGTTGAAGTTGAGAAAGGCGCGAAGTCGCTCAGCACGGCATTTTATCGCAGTCACCCATTGCGTGGAGGGAGTAGGAGTACCATCACATTGCTAGTAGATTTCTTTACAGCACCATCTTCGGTATCGGCCTACGTTTTTAGACTGCACTACCTTCGGAATCGGCCCACGAAATAACGCTAAGAACCCAGATACTGAATACAGTAAAATTGGGCTAACCCGCTAAAGAAGACATTGCATTGAAACCTACAAACCGTCCTGTTACTTTAGCGACTGTATCTGTCTATTCTTTTGTTTCAGTACTGACGAACAGAACTCGGGACCCCTGGTACGAAATTACAGCCGTGTCCATTTCACCGCACGGAATTCTCCTGGACATCTTCATCATGCTCCTGCTGGGCTTCCTCGTGTTCCTCTATCTGCTCTACCGTGCCCTGGCACTGCATGCGTTCTCGAGGCAGAAGCTGGAACCGCCGCCGCAGAAGCCTCCGGACCAGGAGGATCAGGACGTCGCCGCCGAGAGAGAGGCCGTCGAGTTCATCTGTAGGCAGCAGCGCTTCGGCCAGCACACGCTCGTGGTGCGAAGCCTGCACAAGGTGTTCGGCCCGGTGCACGCCGTGCGAGGGCTGTGGTTCGCACTGAAGCCCGGTGAGTGCTTCGGCCTGCTGGGTGTGAACGGCGCTGGCAAGACGACCACGTTCCGAATGCTAGCCGGCCTAATCCAGGCAACGTACGGCGACGCCTACATGAAGGGCGCCGTCCTCTCCGACGAGACTCGGAAGGTGAGGACTTAGAGGAGCTGTCACTGAGCTACCTTTAGCTAAAATGGACTTCTACGCTCTTATAGCCATGTAGGTTCGGCAAAAAAATAAGGAGTGACTCGGACTCGCTCACGAAATAAACAACTTAGCGCTCAGTCGGACTCAAGACTCCACGACACCAGATTCAACCGGGCTCACTCGAACTCGCACGCACCAGAAATCTGACTCAAAAGGCTCACTTGTACTCACGCTCACCAAAATCAGTCCTAGCAAGGCTCACTGGCACTCCAATTCACTAAAAGCGTTCTCATCTGGACTCGCTCAGACTCGGACAAACCGGTCGGTGGGAGCCTGAGTGAATGTGAGTGAGTCGACACATGAGTGAGTTCGCCGACCTATGGTTATAACACTCTGAAACACGAAAACAACTCAGTGATATAATCGGTTTACTAGGCGGACTTTATTGGCACGCCGGAAAACCATTTTCTTTAAATAAATATTCTGGTTAGATGATGAAAGCAACCTCTCCTGCACATTGCCAAAGTAACATCTCTTCATTTATCGTAAATATCCCTTTTCTTTGCCGAAACACGAAGATGAAGATGGAACATCGTGTGGTGGCTTTTGTCGGTTACAATCTCATGCCACGTCCTGGATTTTCATCTCACCTCGCGGTATTCGAAAAGCCCTACGCGGCCGCTTTTCGTTGTCTCGGCAACATATAGCGGTCTAGATCAAATTACTGTCATTTTTTTTCGAACACTGATGGCAAGAACATGAATAAATTACTTTCATGCGGTTTTATGTACATCTGACTTCATATTGGGGATGAATATTTTAAGTAATCCTTCTAATAAATATTGAAAAGCGTTGAAGTGAATGTGCCAATATAATGTAGAAGGGTTGTCAGGAGGATAGGCTACCTACGGTCTACACGAATTTCTAAACATTTTTTTTTCTTTTAGGCAAAGTTTAGTTCACCAACCTGTGCGGAGTTTGGCGTGGGTCGGTCGATTTAAAGGTTGCGTGTATGCTTCGGTTTCTGTTGTTGTTGCTGCTGACTTTTTTCTATATATAGCATTAAAGGGACGTTAGGTCGGTCTTGTACTCGCCAAGTGGGCTTGGTGGGGACTTAACACAAGCTGTCGCTCAAAAAAAAAAAAAACAGAACAGTTCCAATGGTGAGATATGAGCCAGGATACCCAAGTAAAACAGCACAATTGTGGCAATCGAAACGCTCATTGATGCTTAGAAAAGCGCGAAGGCCTATAAAAGCATATAATTATTATTTCCCACCATGTCACTCTTCACTCGGGACAGCTATACATATTGAGGCAATTGAAAAGCTCATCTGTGTTAGCAAAGCGATAAATAACACGTTTAGCGTGAGTGCTTGCTTAACGTACTTGTTTCTTTCTTTAGAAGCGATAATCTCTAGGTATGAACCATAGGCATTAAAGGGCAAGAGGGTGGAGTGTGAGGACTGTTAAGAATGAACAATGCTTCGCTTACAGCCTTTGCGACAGTACGTGGGCCTGCATAATAATTATTTATTTTTTTGTCTCACCAACGCTTTACACAGTGGCAATCGAAGCTGGGCTACTGCCCTCAGGGCGGAGCGCTGTTGGACAAGCTGAATGCCTACGAGATGCTGTACCTCTTTGGTCGCCTCCGTGGCGTTCCCGAAGACGTTCTCCCCGGGGCGGTGGATCACATCATATACGTTACTGACCTCAGCGATCAGGCGGCAAAGAGGTGCCAGCACTACAGGTGAGCTCACTCCGACTTCCTATGCACCCTTACGTACGAGGCCAGTAGGCCACAAATTACAAGCGGTCAAACCCAAATAGTTTAAACGCTTACCGCGAAACACTCACCCTTCTTCGAGGCATGTTCAGGCCAGTAGTTTCTAACCTTAACACCTCCTTCTACATCCTTGATATTCTATGTATCACTAGTGTTGCGTTTCTAATATTTACTTAACTGGCACAGGGAACTTTCCGGCCCCTTCATTGCAAGCACACCGCGGATGATTGATTCACGTATACGACTGTGACTTTGTCACAAGAGGCCATGGAAGTTGTGAGAAGTGGCGCAGTGGTAGCACAAATCGATATAGTAATACATAATAAATCTTATACCTCTCGCTGTTCAGTGGCTGCTCTTCTTAATACAGCCTCCCTGCGCGTAGCATCCTCAGAGTGGTATTCGTGCACATGAAGCGTATATGTAACTCCTGTACGCGTCTTCAGTGTGTCGTAGAGACGGCATCGAGGCACCCATTTCACATAACATCAACGGCACTATTTATGCTGTTTCCGAGCCGAGAAACGCACCGTGATGTTTTCGATTTGGCCGGTAACAAGGCCATACACATTTCCGATCGGATCGTGGTCACCGATAGGCGTAATATGAACACCCCCGACACAGGCCTTCACCACACTGAAACTGTATACGTCACAAATTCTTCCCACGTTGTTGCTGTGTATATGTTGAGTTCGACGCTTATGTATCCTTGTAAACACCGCAGCTGGGTTATTCTTGCAGGCATTTGATTATGGCCTATCAACTCTTAACTTGTGCTATTGCTTGTTATTTCAGGTAGCAGATTTCATGTATAATTTCAGGGAGCAGATTCCTCATTAGGCAAATATGGTCATTATAAGAAGCACATATTTTTATCAGATCCTGGAATCAATTTAGGCTGTTCCTCAATAGATAGAATTCTTAATTTCACAATTATGAAATTACTGAACGATGGAATGAAGTGTGCATAACATGTGGGCTGCCGAGCCGAACATACAACGCTTGTATTCATTGCGCCTTATGTCTGACACGAGCCAAAAGGGGCGAGGACTTCGTTTGTTTGCTACGGAAGAGCTGTCGGTGTGGCGGTGAGGGCGTATACGATTTACGAAGGGCGTGTTGTTGTCCCTCGGCACCGCGAACGTGGCAGCGGCGGCAACAGGCGCAAGCTGTCCATGGCCGTGGCCCTGATCGGCCTCCCCGAGCTGGTGCTGCTGGACGAACCGTACGCCGGCGTCGACGTGCTGGCCAGGACGCGTATACACGAGGCGCTCAACCCGCTCAAGAACAGGACCAAGACCACCATCGTGCTCACCTCGCACAGGTACTCGCCACTAGCTGTCCTGGCAATCGCACTTTAATACACACGCTTCCGGCTAGATTAAGCGCAGGTCACGTGGCAGGTCACGTGTCATGTTCGGGCTACCTTTTAAAAGCTAAGGAATATATTTTAATGACCAAAATAATCAAGCGCTGCCGCTATATCTGATTTCGCCAAAATAATTCGCTTACGTAGGCACACGTCACGATGGAGCGTGGTGAATTGAATTTATTTTCCGTTGAAGCATTTTGCACGGAGTGGGTCGTTTTGGGGACTCCTCGAGATGTCGCTTAGATCTGTGCAGTTGCCACGAAGCCAAATCATTTGTTTCTACCCAACGGCAACATTTGCGCAATACTGCCTCGGAGCGCCGAAACAACTTCTTGAATTCGTCTGTTGTCGCTACCACTACGTACGTGAACCTCATTCACGTGTAGCCGACAGACGCGTGAAGAACCAGCAGGCGGGTTCAGCGGTGTAGTTGGGACTCGCCGTCTGCCGCATTTGCACGAACACCCCATTGGCGAAAAGGACAACAGCGCTCTACGCACGTACTCGCTAAGGAAGCTACAGCTTCAGAGATCTCGGCGCACTGCCGTGTGCTCGGAGGACACATAGCCCCTCTTCGAGGCCGCAACCTTGAACGGATGAGATTTACATTCATTTTACCATGCGGGCCCAGCCAATCAAAGGCTTGCAGCAGATGGGCTGACCCAGCCCGCCCCGGACCAAGTGGCATTTACAAGAACGGGACGATCGCATTACGGCGCGATTTGATGAACTTGACGTACGAAAGGATGTCTGAACTACCGGCGGCGGGAACCACCCTAATTAGGCGTTTTCGTCCCATTGTCATCATTCGAATGAAGAAGAAATGTGTGTGAAATGTGCATGTTTGAGCATGTCTAATCTGCTTCGCATCATAACGAGTCACGTCATCATTTGCCATCTCAAAGGCGCTGCAAACGGTAGACACACATATAAGTGCTCATTGCAAAACACGATATAAACCGCCATTAACTTGGCATAGGGCCTAGTGGGAGAGCTAGCCTTACGGTTAGAAAAACAAAGAGTGTAGTGAACTTCTGAAAGGAAGGAAAGCCTAGAAGTTCAATGTTTTATTAATTTTTTAGTCACAAGCATACAAATCCAGTTAAAGGAACTGACAACCTATTTTAATGGTACCCATTTTGTTTCAGTGCAATGGAAAGCTTACCGGTCAAAGTGTCAAATCATGAAGTGGTAATGCGGAAAACGCCGTGGAACATTTTCTACCATAATGCTTCGATCTGCAGTAAGGACGTAGTCGTTCACTGGAAGCATTCTGAAAACTGTGATAGGTGAGGGTGACATCG
>NC_091822.1:183045408-183047908 GCF_038994185.2 Dermacentor albipictus
CGTTGGGCCATTTGATGCTTAAGCGGAATCGCGACACTGAAAGCTTGGCAAAAATTTATACAGCTATAGCTTCATTCTACGCCGAAAAGTTGTCAATGAGTCCGAATCTATATCTCAAACCACTAACGTGCGCCTAACAAAGCATTGTCACACACATTCATAAACCCCGTTCCGTGCCAGAACTAACCTTTTATTGCGATAGCAATTATGGAAATTCCAGGCGCATTTCCACCGTCGCCGTCGCCGTGAGGTTCCGCATAGAGTCCAAGAGCGATAAAATCGTCGCCGAGCGCAGTACGCTGTATGTGCGAGTGAAAGCGTGCGAGGCTAAGTCGACGTTCGCGGCTCCGTCCCGCGCACACAAGGGCCGGAAGCTGGAAGGAAGCGCGCCGTCTTGGGAGACAGGGAGGGAGGGAGAGGGGGGGGGGGGGGGGCGGCGCTGTGCTCCGGTAGCAACTGCCTATTTCACGATCGGGCACAAGGGGAACTGACAATCATGGCTCAATCTCGCGCACGCGTGGAAGCGAGCAAAGCCAGAAGCAGCGCAGGAGGAGGGGGAGGAGGAGGCTTCGACTCCGCCACCAAGTACGCACTTTACACGGCCGCACGCAGTCGCGCACACCGTATCTTGAGAGGGATCTGTTTTTTGTTTTTTGTTTTTTTTTATTGAGATGAATATTAGGAGAGGTTGGCGCCTTTATGGTGGCACCGGCTACTCCTTGTCACTTGGCAAAGGAAACAAGTTTGCGTAAAAAGGGAGAATAGCGACACGAAAGATGGCACTCAGTAGAACACTGGATGAATAAAAAATATACAGTCCAACAGTACATGAGTCGCAAAGTTCTGTGCATAAGTGCAGTCCACGTACGCATATATAAAGTCGACAGCGAGTGTCCGCGCTCATCGAACGAGATGTGTTTGCTTGTGCGTGCTAACACTGTGCTTGCTAATTCAGTTAGCAAGCGAATGTTTCCAAGCTTATACGGCCGATAAAAACTACTATCCTTACTTCGCATAGCTGTCTACTGATTTGCTATCGCAATCGATCACCGTATCTTGAGGTTCGATCTGTAGATGCTTCATGCCTTTGTACTTTGCACAGCAGCACGCTGTCGCGCACACCGTATCTTGAGAGGGATCTGTAGATGGCTCATATGAGTTTTGTGCGCGCTGTGTTCTTGGCACTCTTGCGCTGAAGCGATAGACGGCAGGAAGGTGACTTCGCTCGCTGCAGCTGCCGCGCTTGCGTATTAGCGCATCGACAGCGAGTGTCCGCGCTCATCGAGTGTGATGTGTTCATGTTTGCTTGTGCGCGCCGACAACGTTCAGGGCCACTGGATAAAAAAAAAACTTTTTTTTATCCAGCGGCCCTGCAACGTGCTTGTTAATTGAGCTAGTAAGCGAATGTTTCAAGTTTACACGGCCGATAATTAATTAAATTATGGGGTTTTACCTGGCCAAAACCACTTTCTGATTATGAGGCACGCCGTAGTGGGGGACTCCGGAAGTTTCGACCACCTGGGGTTCTTTAACGTGCACCTAAATCTAAGTACACGGGTGTTTTCGCCCCCATCGAAATGCGGCCGCCGTGGCCGGGATTCGATCCCGCGACCTCAGCAGCCTGACACCATAGCCACTGAGCAACCACGGTGGGTACACGGCCGATAAAATTACTATCTTACTTCGTATACCTGTCTACTACTTTGCTATCGCAATCGATGCTTCACCTTTCGGGCGAAACTGTGGCTTTCTTTAAGTACTTCTTCCTCAGAATGGTCACTAACTGGAACTAGCGCGCACCGAAATTATCAGATGCTGAGAGCTTTATAATTTGCTGTCGTGATTTTTGTTTTATTCCCGTGTGCTAATTTTCTTTTTAACATAGTGCATTTCCTCTTTTTTTGATAGAGCTATGATAATTTCCAAAGAAGAACTCAGCTAGCTAGTAGACGTCTAATTTACAGCTTGATCTAGCTAAGGCCACAGCTATGCGCCGTCTTTTGTAAGCTCTACTATAGACCTAGACCTCCACAAGCCAGCTGGTAGCTCAGTTAATGCTCCGTCCACTTACAGCTCTAAGCCACCTTGGGAAGCGTTGCTGTAGTTGCGGTGTAGACATTCAATTTTCAAGCTTGTTTCAGATTCGCAGGGGCTGAAGTTAGCTTTACTTACAATGTTTACGATCCTCGAAAGTTGTCTTCTCATTTTACGTCTCGCTACAAAAGCACAAGAAAAGCAATGACCACAGTAAAATTTTCACTTAGACTGGGTCAATCTCTTTCTTGCGCCGATTCCCAAGCAGAGGAGCTGTTGTCAAACCCTTGGTTTCATGCCGCTGTAATATTGAACAAAAATTTCGGCAGAGACATTTAAGACTGCCTACGTGTGGGTATGCGAAAGAATTATAGTACTTTTGCTGATTTTAGTTTTCTGCATGTTCCTTGTCTGTGCGAGCTCTCGCCTGCGTTTTTTAACTGCGCCTCGGTAAGGCCAAATGAAA